>NC_079451.1:4654485-4699485 GCF_903798145.1 Danio aesculapii | reverse complement strand
GTTAAGTGAAAACCTGTCTATGTGCCTCATGTGAGTTTAACATTGTTAATTAATTTAGCAGTAATTTAAGCAGGAGGGCAGAGAAATACAGCCAAAGGATTTAATTTCAATTAGTTGCATATTTACTATATTCAATACTGCTATTTTATATGAATCATTTCATTGTTGTTATTTTCATTATTGTTGCTTAATTACTTTTAAATAGTCTATTGTGTATTCCAGAAACATGATGATGATGATAATAATAATAATAATAATAATAATAATAATAATAATAATAAATAATTCCTTACATTTATATAGCGCTTTTCTGGAAAAAAACTATATATCTGTATTTTTAGGAGGAATGATGGTATATGAAATATATCCAGTATTTTACCTTAAATGGTTATTTATTAAGCCTTTATTAAAACTTTATTAAACAGTTTTTGAGCAAAATAT
This sequence comes from Danio aesculapii, assembly GCF_903798145.1. Taxonomy (NCBI): domain Eukaryota; kingdom Metazoa; phylum Chordata; class Actinopteri; order Cypriniformes; family Danionidae; genus Danio; species Danio aesculapii. Next base: position 4,699,044 of record NC_079451.1, on the reverse strand, counting down.
AATTCAAACACAGAAGTTTCCCTTCCTGTTATTATCATCATTATAATTATCATTCTTGTATTACTTTTTGTTTAAAGAATAGCTAACAGTGAGCTATTAAATTAGAAAAAGACATGTTTGGTAGACAAATGCATGTTTCTTTTTTTTATTTTACTTTTTTTAAGTTTTAATAATCGTTTAAACCATCAACCGTTTGTACACTATAGGCACACACAAATCAAATCACGTCCTTCACTTAAGGGGCTTAAGTAAATAAGTCAGTTAAACAAAATAAATAAATAAATACAATGATTAGAATATAATCAGAATTGAAGTCAATATGCAATAACAGACCAGAACGCAGAGTCAAATGTGCTATAACGTAAACGTAAAGAAGAGACCGTCGTGTGATAAATACTGAACTTATAATCAGTGAATATGAGGTGGTTTCACTATCAAAATGCTGTATAAATTCGTTCCATTTTGGCGTTTTTAATTCTTTTGAACACATTCAGGTGCCGCTTGTCAATTTGACAAGGCTTCTGTGTTCGTTCTTGCTGTCAATTGTGAAAGAAATGATCGATAAAAGGTTTCTGATAAACCGCTGTGACAGCTACAGGTGCTCTGTGACGTGTGTGCACACGAGGGGAAGTCAGATTTGTCCAGGGAGTCAGATTTCAATACAACACTGGCACTGTACTGTATGTTCCTCCATGTCGCATGTAGTGATGGGTCGTTCTTGAACGATTAGTTCATTTTGAACAAATCTTTTGTATGACTCAGGGAGTGAATCATTCATTTGTGCATGCACACATTTGTGCAAGTGGAGCTCGCGTGCTGCTTGGAGTGGTCTGTTTTGCGCAGAATGTGCACGTGTGGCCTCAAACCATATCGATATGAAAGATATTGGATCGCGTTGGGGAATCATATGGATATATCCCCAGAACTCAATATACCACCTAGCCCTAACTCAAAGTGCTTTTAAACATTTTTGGGGAATCTCCTCATCCACCACCAGTGTGCAGCATTTACCTGGATGAAGCGACGGCAGCCTAATTTCGCCAGACCACACACAACACACCAACTGATTGGGGCAGAGAAGACAGAGTGATGAAGCCAATTATGGGGATGTGGGGATGGTAAGGAGGCCATGATGGACAAAGCCCATTGGGCAAATTTCGAAGGACATCCTGGGTTTTTTCGTCAGGACCTCAGTTTAACATCTCATCTGAGAGATGGCACTCACTGAGCAGTATAGAGTCCCCATCAATATACTCTGGCATTATGACCCACACAGACCACTCATTGAGCGCCCCCCGCTGGTCTCACTAACACCACTTCCGGCAGCAACCTAGCTTTCCCATGTGGTCTTCCATCCAGGTACTGATCAGGCGCAGCCCTGCTTAGCTTCAGTGGGCGACCATGTGATAGTTGCTGAGAGCTAGCCACCGACATACTCTAAACCAGAGATGCCCAAACCCGCGGGACAAGGTTGGCCCATGGTAACCTTTGATTTGGCCTGCCATCCCATCAGAGAAGAGAGGGAGAATGATGGGGATGGTTTAGAGATTGTCAGTTCATAGCTTGCTGAAATTAAATGTTTCAATTTAAATGGTTTGAACGAATCAGATTTAGTTTAAAATCTACAAACTGTCACCCGGCGGATAGAAGACAATGCAGAGACTTTGGTAAACGAATCAATCAAAGGCAGAGTCTGCTTGACTAGTGTATTCAGCAGTGAACTACGCTGTTACACATGTGATATATGTTTTTATTGAAAGTCATAAAAAAAATAAAAAAAATCGGCATTAGGTAATAAGATTCAAAGTAATATTTTCTGTTTATTTATAAATATTATGAAATGAATTAGGAAATTACCCATTACAACTTTAATGTAAAATAGTTTTGTATGCATTTATCTTCGGCCCACGGCTCTCAATCGTATTTGGTTTTTGGCCCTTCATACAAAAAGGTTTGGGCACCCCTGCTCTAAATGAATGAATGAATGAATGAATGAATGAATGAATGAATGAATGAATAGAATGAATGAATGAATGAATGAATGAATGAATGAATGAATGAATGAATGAATGAATGAATGAATGAATGAACGCAGTGGCGCAGTAGGTAGTGCTGTCTCCCCACAGCAAGAAGGTTGCTGGGTAGCTGGTTCGAGCCTCGGCTCAGCTGGTGTTTCTGTGTGGAGTTTGCATTCGTGTGGGTTTCCTCCGGGTGCTCCGGTTTCCCCCACAGTCCAAAGACATGCTCTAAAGCAGAGATGCCCAAACCCGCGGGACAAGGTTGGCCCATGGTAACCTTTGATTTGGCCTGCCATCCCACCTGAGAAGAGGTGAAGAACAGGTGAATTTAGTAGGCTAAATTGTCTGTAGTGTGTGTGTGTGGATGTTTCCCAGAGATGGGTTGCGGCTGGAAGGGCTGGCAGTTCATTCTGCTGTGGCGACCCCGGATTAATAAAGGGACCAAGCCGAAAAGAAAATGAATGAATGAACGAACCAACCAATCAATCAAGTAATAGTAATAATACTAACATATTTCAGGCATCGTTTTAATTATTCAAATAAAAAAAATACCACTATTGCTAAGGGTAACGTATTATCAAATTCAGAACATTTTTTTATCAATAATCAACATCAGAGAACTGTTTTCATCATTTTATTTCACTACATGACTCGAAACTGTCTTGAAAACATACAGAATGGAGCAGGAAAGAATACGAAATGGTCAAAAATTCACTTTAAAAGACGAGTGTGGTACAACGGAGTAAGTTTTTTTGTTTTAAACTCAGTGAATCATACTCCTGACTAATGATTTTATTGCACAACCTTTAAGTGTTTGAGTGATGTTGTGTTTTCAGTCTAAATTTCATTTGGGCAGAGTCAGACAAGGAGCGGATAAAAAAAAAAAGAGAGAGAGCGTGAGCAAGACAGAACTAGACAGTCCAGGAAAGAGAGAGAAATGATGTGTGTGTGTATGTGTGTGAGGGAGATTCAGGGACAAAAGGCTGTTCTCCCTGTGTGGGCCAGAAGCAGCGCTGTGAGCTGGATATACAGTGAGCGACAGCTGGGATTTGGATAAGGAAGGTTTTCTGACAGAGAGAATGTGTTCTGGGTCAGTGCTATGGCATTTTGAGAGATAGCGGTGCCTATCAGCATTTAATGATACGGCTTTCTCTGAGAAAATACCAGAGATTACCAGCCTCCCAGAGGCTTCAATTACAGCCCGATAAAAGTGGTGTCTCTTTTAGCGCAACGCTCAACCATTAGTCAAGACATAGCAGGTTTCATCAACTCAAAGTCATCACAGTTTGCCATAATGACATCCTTAAGTAGGATCTTCTGTCTTTTGCATTTTGCTGATGTCTACAGAACTTACCGTGTTGCTGAAACCGACACACAACTTTTACTGGTTATTTGGTGCGCGTGTTTTCATTTATTGCCAGCAGCTCTTGGGACAAATAATCAAAAGCATTTGGATGGTGTTGAATTGTTGTGAAGAACATGAGAATACTTTGATTGTTATGAGTTTGGGTGCTTGTTTGAATTGGTATTTATTTATAATACTAAGTAGCATGGCAGCACGGTGGCGTAGTGGGTAGCACAATCGCCTCACCGCAAGAAGGTCGCTGGTTTGAGCCCCAAAGTCCAAATACATGTGTAGGTGAATTGGGTAAGCTAAATCTGTAGTGTATGTGTGTGAATGAGTGTGTATGGATGTTTCCCAGTGATGGGTTGCAGCTGGAAGGGCATCCGCTGCGTAATAACATATGCTGGATGAGTTGGCGGTTCATTCCGCTGTGGTGACCCCAGATTAATAGCCGAAAAGGAAATGAATGAATGAACTAAATAGTACTTACTCTGTTGTTTTGGTCTTGATTAATACGTTCACATTGATATTGGTGTGGATGTCGGAAACAGACCCCTAACACTCAAACTAAGTTTTAATCCTGATATATCCCTGTTTGTTAAATAATTATACAGCCTTTTTTAATGAACTCCAACATATAAGTAGAATTTTGCTATATGAACAGTTTAATTTATAATAATTGAGGGCAGGGGGTAACATGGAGGCTCAGTGGTTAGCACTGTTGCCTGACTGCAAGAAGGTCGCTGGGCACTGAGTTTGCATGTTCTCCCATGTTTGTCAGGGATTTCCTCCGGGTGTTCCGGTTTCCCCCACAGTCCAAAGACATGCGCTATAGACGAATGACTGCTTTGTAAACATTTAGGATGCACGCGCAGTGCAGAAAAAAAACAGGAGTGCTAGCCTTTACAGTGAGGGAATGACATCCCATGTGGTACAGAGTTTGTTGTTGTCTTAGAAATAAGTTATATTGATTACATATTATATATATTATTTACATAATTCTTTCAGCATACTATAACAGCTTGTCACCCAGTGATAAGCAGAGTTATTCAGCAAAATTAACTTTAAAGGCGTTCATCTGACAGCTCCATTTGTGATAGCACCCTCCCAATAGATATTGGATAGGATGAAATGGCCAAGCATCCAGCCCCAAATATGCAATCTCATTGAAACGCCTAGTGATTTTACAAGAGAGAAGTTAAAGACCTACAAGTCTTTGGATGCCTACAGTTTTGTTCTGAGTGGTCATGTGCAAGAAATAATGTTCCATGAAAACCAGATTTAAAACTTTTTAGTGCTAAAAACCGAGGTTCTGCCTAGCCAAAGACAAGAAAAGAAGATGGAACTATACAAGGCCTGGGTAATCATCAACAAGCAAAACAACTGCATTCTGACAGCGAACTGCACCTGTACGGCAGGGTATGTGAACTTAGATTTTTACATTACATTCTAAGCATTCAATAGCCGCATTTCCACTATCGGGCCAGTGCGAGCCAGGGCTTTAATCGGGGCAGGCCGGGCCAATAGGGCCGAGGTTGAGAAATGAGGCCGAAATCATGTCGCGTTTCCACTGTCGGGCTAGTTGCTCGCAAACACCGCCCCCAGAATGTCGCCCGAATCAAACGTCACACAACCCGTCACACAACCCGCCCACTTCAGCGGGAACAAAAAACTCAAATTATAACCACAAACACAACCTGGCATCACTACGAGAGCTGGAAGATGGAGAACACCGAAGCGATTGCTTTTTTACTGTTTGTGGTCTGTTGGTGTAAGGCCAGACAGCGATCCCTGGATAAGGACATTCGAGTTCGGCGGCATTTACTTCGAACACAGATTTTGGCTGCAAGGCGAGTGAGTTGATCAAGCGCATTAGCAAAACAAATGTAAGGGAAGAAAGCATCTTGTCTCCTCTTTACCTGACAGGAAAACTCCGCCTTTGTACGTAACCCCGCCCCGAAGCCCCAGTTGGCCCTCCTTGGCCCAAGGTATTCGGCGGGCCGAAAAAGGCCGGACGCTGGCCCCAAGGAAGCCCCGATTTGGCCCGATTACGCCCCGGAAGTGATAGTGGAAATGTGACTGGCCTTGGCTCGCCCTGGCTCGCTCGCTTTAGGCGCGATAGTGGAAACGCGGCTATTGTCCGTAGTCTAATTAACCATATTTATTGCTGAAATCATTGCTGCAATCAAAAACGAGCAATGTGTATGATTCAGCAAAGCGTGATCTTACCTGATATGAAATGAGAACTGCAGAGTCCAGCATTTTTAATTAGGTCCTCACTCCATTCAGCTCCCTTTTAGCCAAAGACGTCTGCGGTTGGCATTAAAAGCAGTGTGGTGTACGGTAAAAGTTAAGTTTTCTATTTTTGGACTTTCTAATTCGGCATCCTATGGCACAACACAACATGTTTGCTATTGCAACCGGTCTTTTTTTTTGCAACTGTGAACCCGTGTGACACCATACGTGACGTAGGTTGGCAATTCCTCTATAGGTGAATTCAATACACTAAACTGGCCATTGTGTAAGTGTGTGAATAAGTGTGTATGGGTGTTTCTCAGTACTTGGTTGCAGCTGGAAGGGCATCTGCTGTGTAAAACATATGCTAGATGCTGGCTATGCAGTTCAATCTGCTGTGGCGACCCCAATGAATAAAGACACTAAGGCAAAGGAAAATGAATGATTGAGGGCACTGCCCTGGTTAAAAGGATAGTTCTCCCAGAAATGACAATTTCTGCCTTTGTTTACTCACCAGTATGATTTTGTTTTGTTCTGTTGAACACAGAAGGAGATATACTGAAACATGTTGGAAACTGGAAACCATTGTCTTCCATACTGTTTGCTTTTCCTACTATGGATGTCAATGGTTATACACAGATTTCCAGCATTCTTCAAAATATATTCTTTTCAAGATCAACAGAACAAAAAAGAAATCCAACTGGTTTAGAACAAGTCAAGGGTGATTAATTGAGTCTTTTTTTTCTATTTAGAAATGAAATTTTGTTCCTCAAATTCCCTTCAGAGTGTTTTTTCCTTTGTGGTTGATCAAACAGTCAGTGAGATTTACCGGAAGAAATAACACGACTGTTCCTCAGCCAAGCTGCATCATTAAAGCGACAAAGTAGGAAGTTGAGGAGGCAGATTTCCTGTTAGCCTGGACTTAATTAGTTTAATGATCAGAAAAGAGGGATTATGATTTCAAATCTTCTTCGCATAAAAATCTGACAGTCATTAGCGAATCATGCAAAGCTGTTTTAGAAAGGGATTTAAAGTTTTACATAACCGATTTCTTACAATCTGTGTGTCCTCCGGTTGTAAATGTACGCACTCAGTGGTAAAAGCCTTTAAAAAGAATGAGAAAAGTTGCTTTCGAAATCTGTTAATCATGTGACTTCAGCTCAATGCATTTAGGCATGTTGACACGACGACGATAATCTGATGAAGTTCAAAAGGGGATACATGCCATTTAAAGTGGTCATAATCTGTTTTTGTTTTTTTTGTAAATGTAAAATACGTCAGTCGTTGCACATGTCAGAACAAAAAAATCCCTAGAGGGCGCTATCCATATTTTTGCAAATCTGAAAAACACTACTTGGGGTACATTTTGTTGCATGTTTCATATTTTTTTTGTACTCGTCCTACTTCTACAAGTTGTTTTGTGGTACTTATTTAGTCTTATAATATGTTATAATAATCCTTTATTCATTGATAATATGTCCCTGTAAATATCACTAATATGTAAATGGACATAAGTTGTTGGCATCATACCGCCCATACAGATGTCATCACTTCAAAATGGTCGGCCCACCTACATGCGCCAGCAGCTTTTGGCTGTTGGGTGGCGCTTTTAACCATTTTAGCTTAGCCTTTTCACAATAGGACGGTACTGAATGTGTACTGCAGTGTTTCCCAACCCTTTTCCTGGAGGCACACCAACAGTACATATTTTGGATGTCTCCCTTATCTGACTAATTAACTTCAGGTTTTGGAGTCTCTTCTTATGTTCCAATTAGGTGATTCAGGTGTGTTTGATTAGGGAGACATTGAAAATGTGTACTGTTGGTGTGCCTTCAGGAACAGGGTTGGGAAACACTGGTGTACTGTACCTTATGTGATGTGTTCAATTAAAATATAATTTTGTTTGTTTGTTTGTTTGTTTTAGTTTTCTTAGTAATAAACATGCTTTTACTATACTGTATGTTTTAGAAAAGATACAATAAATGGTGAGAAGCATAGCCCTAGGCTGCAAAAATTAAGCAGAAATAAGAATTAAGTTGTTTAGCCTTTATAGTGCCCTATTAAATTGCGTTGGGGTGAAAAGAATGTTTCGATTTCTTTGACCATCATGGTGATGTTGTTACCTCAAACCTTAAACGTGCGCACACTGCAAGATATGAAAACCGTGGCACAGCACACTAGGGGTGGGCGATATGACCTAAAATTAATAACACGGTATTTTTCATCTTTTGAACGGTGACGGTATAATATCATGGAATTACTTTCAATAGCAAAATAAAAAACAAAATAACGAAAATAAAAAGAAAGTCTCACTTCTATCACTCTTTAAAAGTTTTGGTTTGGGTCATTGTATATGCTCAGTCTCGTTATGAGCTGATCTTCATTTCTCTGTGTTGGTGGAATAAAGCAGGCAAGTCAGCCGCACCAATTTATGAGCAGACAGAGCAGGATTCTCATGATGACCACCAGCGCAATTCCGCTCTTTGTTATGAGCTGTATTTTCAGTGTAAACTTAGTAAAGGTGAGTTTCTTTGGCGATGATGTGTACAGTGTTAGATTTTATATTTAGCGGACATTTGCGCTGAACACGCGGTGAATGCAACGCATCAAGATTCGGGCACCTTCTCCGAAAACACTCGCTTGATCTCAGCTGGCGGATCAACATTTACCTCATGTCATGATCGCTGTCATCTGCGCCATTATTATTATTATTATAACTTTAGGTGAGGTTTGCAAACCTGTGCATATTTCACTCTTCAGCCGTTTGTATTTCCTGCAGTAACAAAAACCAAAATGGTTGCAATTTCGAGCCCTGTAGTATAAGGACATGTATTCAGACCACAACTAAACGTTTGAAGAAAATTGAATGCCTTATTATTTAGAATTAGCTATTATTGATGTAAATGCAGCCGTTCAAGGCGCATAATTGATTTATTACGGTATTGACGGTATTAGAAAATCCATGTCGTGGCGCAATGTCACACCGGTGATGACTATGACACCGGTGTACCGCCCACCCCTACAGCACACACTACAAAATAATATTAAGTTTATCGAGCCCATGGAGCACATCACCTGATTGCAGTGTTGCAGCTTCCATTTTACCTAGAAACTGCAGTCAAACATATGTTTAAATACATTTTTTGTGGCTGAAGTACATATTTTTAATGAGCGTGTTGCATATAGCCACTAGTTACGGTCAAGGTACTACGTTACATGTAGAATTTTGCTACAGCAACATAAATGCACACTGGTGGCAGGAATCCTTCAATGTTTGGCAATAGAAAATTAGAAAAAAGTCGCTTGGATTGATGAATCTTATTTTTTATTTTGATATTCAGATGGCATACATACTATAAAAAGTGATCCATCCATACATCTTGGCTTGTAAGAACAGATCAGGCTGATTGAGTGGGGTATATTTTCATGGCACGCTTCAGGTCGCATATTGTTGCCAACCATGTCCATCTCTTTATGACTATAATGCACCCATCGTTCTGTTGGCTACATCTAATGTTAGAAAGTCCAAATCATCTGAAAATGATCTCTTTAGTCACCAGATGTTAATGCAATAGAGCACCTTTGAGATGTTATTAAACAGGACACGTACATCCAACAAATCGAGAGCAACCATGTAATTCGTTATTGTCAATATGGAGCAATGTTATCAGTGGAGCGTAGTTTTAAAGGGAAAACATGTTCTAATTTGGTATTAACATGGTGTACCTAACAAACTGGCCTATAAATGAATATATTTCTCCTGTTTAGGTTCTAATTTGGAACAGAATTCACACTTATTTTTAACCGTTTTTCGAGTTGCCAACTACATTTGGCCAGTCCTGCTAATTCTGTGCCATCCAATCAGAAGCCTGCCTTTGCCTGTTATATTTTGTTGTTCTTCTTCCTTTAAGGTAATGAGTCCTTCACACGTTATAGACTCTGGCACTTCTTGTGAATACCACACACACGGAATGCCTGCCAAGAATAAAAATCCATCTGTGCAAAGAGATTTCTTTGGTGTCTCCAGCTTGTCCTGAAACTTTTTATTATGCGTCCAGGCTTAGTTAAAAGTATCCTTTTTCTCAAAATAGAGTGCTAAGAATAAACATTTGTCCTCAAAATGAAAAAAAAAAGAGAGTATATTTTTGGAGATCCCTGTTAATTAGAAAAATGTGCTTGACATGTTTAATCAACAGGAGGATTGTTTTAATGATTTGCATATGAGTTTAGCAGCATCAAGAGTACTTGTGGGATTTATGGATTGCTGACTACTGAATAGTTATTTCACTTGAAAAGCATTATGTGTAAACACTAGAGAGACAACTGCAATGAAAATACTCAATTACATACAGTGGCTCCATAAGGTATTTTAGCTTTTATGGCACGATTAAATTTCATTAAAATGCACACTTTGATGAGTAACAAGTTGAACCCACTTTCTTACAGATTTTAAGTAAATTAAATCTGTGAATAATTATATATTATATACAGTTTAAGTCAGAATTATTAGCCCCCTGAATTAGTAGTCCCCCTGTTTATTTTTTCCCCAATTTCTGTTTAATGAAGAGAAGATATTTCAGCACATTTCTCAACATAATAGTTTTAATAAGTCATCTCTAATAACTGATTTATTATATCTTTGCCATGATGACAGTAAATAATATTTGACTAGATATTTTTCAAGACACTTCTATACAGCTTAAAGTGACATTTAAAGGTTTAACCAGGTTATTTAGGTTAACTAGGCAGGTTAGGGTAATTGTGCAAGTTATTGTATAATGATGGTTTGTTCTGTAGACTATCGAAACAAAAAAATTGCTTAAAGGGGCAAATAATTTTGACCTTAAAATGGATTTTAAAACATTAAAAACTGCTTTTTCTTCTAGCCGAAATAAAACAAATAAGACTTTCTCCAGAAGAAAAAGTTTTATCAGACATACTGTGAAAATTTCCTTGCTCTGTTAAACATCAATTGGGTAATATTTAAAAAAAGCAAAAAAAATTCAAAGGGGGCTAATAATTCTGACTTTAACTGTATAAATTAAGTCAACTTTATAGTTACAAGTTACAAAGCACTTACTAACTTTGGTTAAGTAAAGTAACGTTTAGGCCAATGGGCTTACTCATTTTTTTATAAAGTAACTAATAGTTTTTTTTTATCTTTTTTTTATAATTTTTTAATTCTAGATTAATCTCACTATAATCTTGGAATTAATCTAGATTAAAATGACTCAATTGAATTTTGCCGAAGGCATTCAGAATATGTGTGCTACCCAAATAATGACTAAAAGTAAGTCTTTGAGAACCGTTTGGTGCATTAGACCAGCGGCTCATCTCCTGTTTCCAAAATGCTTCACAAACTGCTTGAGAAATTGTTTCACTGTGATAATTGGTGATGAAAGTAAATGATGTTCAATAAGATGTACTTGTGTTTACTGACTGTTTATTCAGTTAAACATGAATGTTGAACTGTAGGCCTACATATGCTGGAAACAGCGATTTTTGATTATCTTAATCCGACCAAAGTCATAACTGATCTAAACAGAAATGGAATTAAGACGTGGAGTATACAGGTATTTGTGGCATTATTGAAGTAAACACTGCAATCAAACTATTACTGTCATGTAGGACTTTTCGCCATATTTTCCGACAAGATCCACACACGACTGTCAGTAAAGGACTGCACACACACACACACACACACACACACATCGTGAAATGCGGAAGGTTTTTCTTTCCATTTGGTGTTAAAGAACTTTAAATGGGGCAATTTCACACAACAAAGCAGATTTTTATAAAAGTATACTTAATAGTTTAAGTAAAGTCATGCTCATTAAATCTTTGTAGCACAAAACAGCATTTTCAGTTGCACAAACAACAACAAGTATTTGTGAGCTTTAAATTAGGGATGCTCAAAATAATCGGTTAACCGAAAGGGTGCCTTTTTAACCGATTAATGGTCTCAGTTAAATGATTAAAAAATATTATTGAAAAAAAAATATATTATTTTATATATTTTTTAAGTTTGGCTGCATAAGGGGCCGATCACAGCGAATGCACTTTTTTCGTTTAGAGGTGCATCTCTTACTAACATCTGCGGGTTTTTTGTGCGCCGCTTATGCTTCCTGAGCCTCACGTTTTGCCGTTGCACGCTGGTTGCTCGCAGTTGAAATAAAAGTCAACCCTGAGCACAAAAAAAACACATTACATCAGTCATTTCTTTTTCAGTCTTCAATTAAACGAAAGCATAGTCAGGGTTTCCGTTGAGGCGACAGCAGTGTTTGTGTTGTCAAGACGACTACGAAGAACTTTTAATGATGGAGGAGAGACTTTTGGTTATCCAGAGCTGTATTCCTTTACAAATATTATATATCTCAATATTATTAAATATTACAATTATAACATCATTGACAGCAACACTCACACACAATACAGGTCAGCTGATTCAGTCATAAAAAGAGCACCTTTTCTTGTCAACAAAAAGGCAGTGCGGTGCGCCTCGCGTTTTTGGAACAGAAGTGAAGTTTCACAAACTAATTTAGAGAGGAGCATGTGATATGATTGAGCACGTCTGACTGCTCATCTTAATCAGTAATAATCTAATCAGAGTGATCCAAGCTTGATATAAATGGATCATTTTCTCTCTGCTGCTCTATCATCGTTTTGGAAGAATACCCCCTCCCACCCCATCTCCTCCTTTTCCTCCCTTTTCTAAGGGGGAGCTCTCGAGACCTTCCTGATCTCGGATCCCCTTATATGCTTATTGACCAGGCGGGAGCCTTGGGCTCAAGTATCTCAGAACTCCTATCGGAGGTAGACCAGAGAAAAAACGGTGTTATTGGCAAGTTTGTCATTGGAATAAGCTAGTTGAGTGATTTCCGCCCGTTTGATCGACAGAGACAGCAAAGCTAAAGAGAGCAGCCATCATCAGTGGAAGTGGCGTAGCTCGTAAAGAGCATGGCATCATGTTTTGACACTATCAGTCATGAACCAGGTTCGAATATAGCATCTGATGAATTCCTTCGTCTTTTTCCCCATTACATATCAGATTTAGCCTACTCTTCATCACGAGGAAGACAAGCAGGAATCATTAATAAGTGTGTGTATTATGTTAAGCGCATTTGAGCATCACATATTATTTATACATTATATATATTACACATATTACATATAATCACATATTATATATGTAGCCTTTGCAAATTCATCTTCAGACGGCTCCTTTATAGCAATGTGCGTGCAGTAGATCGCTCCGATTACATTGGGAAGACCGGCGATCGCTGCAAATTGCGCTTTAATGTTTGCCTGGTCAACTGTATGGTATGGAAACCTTATATACCTGCTAGACATGCGGATGATCTCGTCCCATACAGCTGCCATTGCACGGCTCAAAGATACTTTGTAGTGTGCAATTTAACACAATTGCCTATGGGAAATCGCCATTGAAAATAAAACAAACACACACAAGAAATGCACGTACGCCAGACATGAAGTTGGCGTGGACCAACGCACATTCTCATGTTCATTTCATCATTAGTAAATCCAAACGAGAGCGTGAAACTTGCCGTACGCAAAGTTTTTGTGTGTACGCAGCGTTGATATATGAGGCCCCAGGTGACTGTCAACAGGAATAATTTGGCCTTTCTTAAACGACACTAAAGATTTGCTCAGGTATACATTTTTGCGTGGCTGATCTTGATTATTTAAGCACAGTATACTACATTGTAAAGGAGATTTAATATTGTTATACTTCCAGCTGGAAAGAAGCTGGTCTGTCTGCCGTTCAGGCTGAATCAGTCCATGTCTGCTATATTAGTGACATCATTTGGTTCCATTTGCTTAATTGCTGAACTCAAGAGAATCAGTCCTGAAGGAGCCTTTTGTTGTTTGTGTGTGTGATCACTCGATTCATTCAGATGGGTCATTTTAAAATGGAAAATGTGCCCTGTGTTTCTGGCTAAAGCTGCTGTTTTTCCAGTAGTGATTCTCCAGTTCTGTGTACCTGCTGTGCTGTGAAACCTAAGTGTCAGAACTGCATTGCATGATGATTCAGCAGAATTGCTAGCAAATTTGTCTAGGTCTAAAGCTAGCCAGCATACAGTGCATCTACACTGAGCCCTAAGGAATGCTCCACTGGATTTGTTTTCTCTCGTCCTCTAAAGACTGTCTCTCTCAAATGTTGGAGGAATACAGTATTGTCTGAAACTGTGGAAATTCAAGAATAATACTGTGTATTTAAGGTGACTAGTTACATTATAAAATAGAAAAGAAAAGAAAGCTGGAATTGATGGTTGTTGTTACTCTGTTAATGTTAAGTGGTGTAGTATAGAAGGAAGAAGAAATGTTGCATTGTAAGAGAGAACACAAGAGTTATATATTGGATACAAATATTGGATACAAAAGTAAAGTATAAAGTATTTTTATAGTTAGTATGAGATCAAAACTAATGGTGTGAGTGTAATAATCAATCAATCAATCAATCAATCAATCAATCAATCAATCAATCAATCAATCAATCAATCAACCAGTATATTTGCTAATTGAAAATACTCTTCAATCTAGTCTTAAATATTATGGATTATTTCAACCCTAATTATTTAAAATGTTAAATATAAACTTGTTGTCCTATAAATTTAATTTAAAAATAAACCAGCGGTTGTTTTGTCTATATTTTGCCCAAAAATGGGTTGAAATAACTCTGCATTTTTAGTGCATGCTTAGAGAAAAATCCATTATAAGGTCGGAAATGCTTACTATTGTCAACCAAAGTGGATTATGCTTTATTGTTATTAAAAAACCTTGATAAAGTCCACTCTTTAAATGCACAGCGAAGTGGTCAGTGGAGTAAATGTAAAACGTGATTCAGTTTTCAAATACACTTTTAAAAACTTTTAGATTGTTTCACAGGAAAAAAAAATAGTGTTGTCACTTGTTCAAATTGTTGTTTCGGCTAATTTTAGGGCACTATTGCTTAAAATGAGCTGAAACAACATTTTGAAACAATTAAGTTGGTGGGACAACTTCATTGTTTTATAGGCAAGGCAAGTTTATTTATATATCACATTTCATACACAGTGGCAATTCGAAGTGCTTTACATAAACAAGAATAAAAACGACATGTTAAAGATAATAAAAAAATAATAAAAATGATTAAAAACAGATTAAAATGTGTTAACAGGTTATAAAAAATGAAAGAGAAAGGAAAGACTCAATAGTGCGATCTATCAGATGTAGCACAGTGCTCATTCAGTAAAGGCACAGCTAAACAGATGTGTTTTCAGTCTTGATTTGAATGTGCCTAATGTTGGAGCACATCTGATCATTTCTGGAAGCTGATTCCAGCAGCAGGGGGCGTAGTTGCTGAAGGCCGATTCACCCTGCTTTGACTGAACTGGTATTTCTAGTTTATATGATCCTAAAGATCTGAGTGGTCTGTTAGGTTTGTATTCAGTGAGCATATCTGTAATGTATTGAGGTCCTAGGCCGTTTAGTGATTTATAGACTAGTAATAATACTTTGAACTCTATTCTGAATGTAACTGGGAGCCAGTGTAAAGACCTGAGGACAGGTATGATGTGCTCTGATTTTTTGGTTCTGGTCAGAATCCTAGCCGCATTGTTCTGGATGAGCTGCAACTGTTTCACTGTCTTTTTGGGAAGGCCAGTGAGGAATCCATCATAGTAATCCACCCTGCTGCTGATAAAAGCATGAACAAGTTTCTCTTAGTCTTCACTGGAAACAAAGCATCTGATTCTTGCAATGTTTTTGGGACGATAGTATGCTGATTTACTTACTGTTTTGACATGACTACTGAAACTCAGATCTGACTCCAGAGTCACACCAAGATTCTTGAGCTTATTTTTTGTTGTTTGACCTTTAGAGCCAAGGTACCCATTTACCTCGAGAACCTTATCTCTATTCCCAAACACAATGACTTCAGTTTTCTCTTTGTTTATCTAAAGAAAGTTTTGGCACATCCAACTGTTCATTTCATCAATATATTGGCAGAGGGTGTCAATGGGGCTGAAGTCATTAGGCAGTAAGGCTATGTAGATCTGAGTGTCATCAGCATAGCTACAGTAGGAGATTTGGTTCTTTTCATTATTTGGCTCAGAGGGAGCATTTAAAGCTTGAACAAGAGGGTTATGTTCAAATCAATGTAAAATGGTAAAAACCATTAGGTTAACTTAGGGTTTACTCACACTATGCTATCCAAACTGTGTCTAGGCCCGTTTCCCAGATCGTTTGAGAAGTGTGAGTGCTCTGAATCGGGTTCAGGCACAGTTCACTTGGCCGTCCCTGACCTGGTTGGAAGAGGTGTGCCAGAGGGCGGTTCACTTTGGCTTTAGTACGGTACGCTTGTAGTGTGAGTGCAAAGCACGCTTGAGCCCGAAAATGAAGATGAAACTTGACTGTTTCATATGGATTTATTAATCATTCTTACTGTTCAATTAACGCAAACTGGGGTAGTTTATTAAAGACGCAACCCCCTCACTGCACCACAGCTGCACCTTCAGCAAACCATCTAATTCCTGCAGCACGAGGACTTTATGATTGTTTATGAGCGTCAAAAGTGGCTGATCTGTTCGGCGAAATATTTGACTGCGTGTCACCGCATTCCAAATGACTAGAACAGCGATCTCCACTGTGCTGAGCTAGAGCGCTTCTTAAACTGAACAGCGCATCATCGATGATGTAAACATGCTCAGGCCCGGATGCAATATGAGTGCGGGCCGTCTGGGGAGACAGGAGGGGGGACAAGTGTGCTTTGGCCCAGTTCAAAGCAGCTGTACACAGTGTGAGTACACCCTTAATTGATTTGAGTTGGGACAACATAAAGGGATTGTGTGGAACCCAGCATTTTTACAGTGCATGTTTCCAGTGATAAGTAAATTATGAGCAAAATTGAATCGCTGTTTAAACTTTTATATGACATTAACAACTGGGTTTCTTTTTACATTTTACCCAGATTTTGGGTTGAAAAAACACAATTTATTTTTACAGTGTATCTTTTCAGATCCATGAACTATGAAAGCAACTATTGTACAAACCCAGAGATCGCTAAACATTCTAAGCCAAAGTATTGACATTCAGATATAGATGTTAAATTTGAATGACTAAAAGTACAGTAACAGTAACATGCTATTATTAACATTAAGACAATAAGAGCACCTTATAACCTGTCAACATTAGGATTTTAGTTTCACATTTTTTAAGGTACAAACCTTTTTGGGGGGGCTTTTTCAAATGTTAATACAGAACAGCAGCCTAAAACAAAATATACACATACAGTATTTTATCAATACAATAATAATAAATAAATAAAAAGGGAGAAAAAAACAGTATAAATCAATGGGTTGGGGGGGGGGGGGGTTATCAAATCCAATCAAGTGGAACTGTTTTTGTACAATTCATTTTTATAGTTTTTAAATAGTTCACAATTTCCTCTCAAACTGGTACATAAAAGTCTGCTTTACATTTTAAAGCAATTTTTAGCTGTTTTCAAAAACATTACAGTAAGCTTAATATCATGATTATGCTAGAACTTGTGATTTTATAATTGCCCAAAACATATCTAATGAACTGTGATGTGATATTGTACCAAGATGATATCTAGAATGATGACAGCCACAAAGACGTACTTATAATAAAAGAATTGATATAGTTATTGTTCTATTATTCTTTATAGGTATCATTGTTGCTCTGAAAAGTCAAGCATGTGTCTATTAGGGGGGAAATGAATATTCAGTATTATGAAGCAGTCATAACAAACAAAATGTAACGCTAAAGCCTTTATGTATAGGTCATAGTTAGTGTTTATCAAGTCAAAGTCACTGACACACAAAAAAACCACATGTCTGTATTATGTATAGTTGAAGTCAGAATTGTTAGCCCCCCTGAATTATTAGCCCTCCATTTATTTTTTCCCCCAATCTATTAGACTAAGTCAGAATTATTAGCCCCCCTGAATTATTAGCCCTCCATTTATTTTTTTTCCCCAATCTATTAGACTATCGAAAAAATATATAGCTTAACGGGGCTAATAATTTTGACCTTAAAATAGATTTTAAAAAATTAAAAACTGCTTTTATTCTAGCTGAAATAAAACAAATAAGACTTTCTCAAGAAGAAAATATATTATCAGACATACAGTGAAAATTTCCTTGCTCTGTTAAACATCATTTGGGAAATATTTTAAAAAGAAAAAAAATTAAAGGGGCTAATAATTCTGACTTCAACTGTATATGTCCATATTTATAAGTTTGTATAGGATTGTACATTGCGAACCGCCAGTGTATGAATACCCAAGTAAATTACTTAATGAGCACAAAACAACATTCAATTTTCTTGGGATTATAATGATATTTCAAGGGTAAAATTGTAAAATTGTGGTGTATTATCGTGGTGTCTAATTGTCTAATGTTATTAAAAACTGTCCCTGATTAAATCGAATATTATAAAGAACAAGGATGCAATCATGCCAGCATGTCTGAATTAATAATAACACTTTTTTTTAGGTTTTCTTAATCATTTCTTTATTAGATAGACTACTGAGTCAAATTAATTAATTACATGTACATACTCTATGGTTAGGGTTAAAATGGCAGTGAGTTTTTTTTCCGCATGTAATTAAACATATTCATTTTCATTTCAGCTTAGTCCCTTTATTAATCTGGAGTCAGTTAATCAGCAAATGTTTTACGCAGCGGATGCCCTTCCAGCTGCAACCCATCACTGGGAAACATCCATACACACTCATTCACACACATACACTACGGACAATGTAGCCAACCCAATTCACCTGTACCACATGTTTTTGGACTTGTGGGGGAAAACGGAGCACCCGGAGGAAACCCACGGCAACACTGGGAGAACATGCTAACTCGACACAGAATTGCTTGTTCGTACTAAGTGGTTGGGGTTAGAATGTAAGTTGTTTAGGGTTAATTACATGTTATTATGCATAATTAATTGTAGTTATTATAGTATGCACATGTAACAAGGGTTTATTTTTATGTACACGCTATTAACAAACCATGAACTATGAGCTCAATAAACTACTAAATAGCTGCTTATCAATGGTAATGTAGTTGGGTTTAGGTATTGGACAGGATTAGGTATGTAAAAATAAGATCATACTATATATAAGTAGTAATAAACAGTTAATATCTTAATAATAAACCAAAAAAAATGTGTTAATCAGGATAGCAGTAGTGAATTTAAGTATGAATAGCATATTTAGATTTAGATCTGCCTCTGTTATTCATACTAGTCTTCTGATACCAAATCAGACATCTAAACAATGCTAAAAGCTATTTTCAGCTTCACCATTCATTGCAATTGCACCAACAGAACAGAATCTTCCTTCTGAAGCTAAAAGCTGTGAAACTCATTGAGCTGTTTTAAAGCTCAGCAGCTCCAGTTGAATTTATTGCTCAATCATCAGAGTCTAGGCAGGGGTTTTCTGTCAAGTACAGCTTGGATTATACTGCCCTCATCGCTTCATTTATGTGTGCAGTGGCTTATAGGGGACAGAGAGAGCCCGTGTTCCACGTCCTGCTCCAGAAGTCACGGCAAGCCTGTGTGTGGTTCAGACGGACGCAGTTATGATACCAACTGTGACCTGGAGAAGGCGAAATGCAGGGACCGCACGCTCAGCCTTGCCCACAGGGGCCGATGCAAAGGTCAGTGCAGAGCAAACACTTTTTTTTTTTGTAAACCTTTTCTGAAAACCGTCAGGCCTCCTGTTGTGCCATGCAGGCTTTAGATATTCACCAAAAAAAATCACAATTCTGTCTTTACTCATCTTTCTTTTTTTTTCAAACCTGTTTGTGGTTCTTTCTTGTGTTGTTGAATATATATATATATTTAAAGAAAAAAAATTAGATAGAAATAAACCAGTCAGTGATAAGGAGTGACAACAATACTAGTGATATAATGATAGTAATAATGACAGTAAATGAGCAAGAAAGGACAACAGTAATAATCGTTAACAACAACCTCTACAATAATAATAAAAATAAATCACAAGTACTACACCAACTACTACAGAGAGTTTCTACTATTACTACTGCTACTACAGCTACAACGACTACTACCACTGATACTACCACTACTACATCTACTACTGCTACTACTACTGATACTACAACAGCAGTGACTGCTACTACAACATCTACTACTTCTGATACTACTACACATCTACTACTTCTGAGACCACTAAACCAATGACATCTACTACTACAGATACTACAACTGCTACTAAAAAAAAAAAAAAACCCAACTACAACCAACGACCTTCTTGCTGTGAGGCGATTGTGCTACCCACTGCGCCACCGTGGCCCCCATTATTATTATCATGTTTATTATTATAATTATTATTATTATTATTATTATTATTTATTATTATTTATTTATTATTATTATTATTATTATTATTATTATTATTATTATTATTATTATTATTCAATAAAAGTTACATATTTTTACCACCGTCAGTGCTGATCTTTCAAATTGTCGTTTATTTTGAAGATTTCAGCATTTTAAATGACAACTTATTTGCAAACTAATTTTTGTTATTTTCCATACATTAAATGTTATGGAGGGTTGTTATTCTTTTTTTATTATAAACATATAGTTTTATTATTGCATATCGCAGTGGG
Source organism: Danio aesculapii (assembly GCF_903798145.1). Classification (NCBI taxonomy): domain Eukaryota; kingdom Metazoa; phylum Chordata; class Actinopteri; order Cypriniformes; family Danionidae; genus Danio; species Danio aesculapii. The sequence goes on along the minus strand of NC_079451.1, from coordinate 4,678,783 downwards.
TAACACAATCGCCTCACAGCAAGAAGGTCGCTGGTTCGACCCCCGGCTGGGTCAGTTGGCATTTCTGTGTGGAGTTTGCATGTTTTCCCCATGGGAATATGTTGATGGGTTTCGTCTGGGTGCTCCGGTTTCCCTCACAGTCCATATACATGCGCTATAGGTGAATTGAATAAGCTAAATTGGCCGTGCAAGAGTGTGTGGGTGTTTCCCAGTGTTTGGTTTGCAGCTGGAAGGGCATCCGCTAAATAAAACATGTGCTGGATAAGTTGGCGGTTCATTCACTGGGGTGACCCCTGATTAATAAAGACACTAAGCCGAAAAGAAAACGAATGAATGAATGTATAATTTACCAAGTACTGCTCTGGAGAATAACCATTGAAAACTGTGCCAATGATTTCAATGATTAAATAAAAATAAAATAAAAAAGTAAATTTTTTACTTGAAGAATACAAAGTAAAACTGAAAATGCACGATTTTTTTATCATTATTTATGTATTTATTTATGTATTTATGTATTTATGTATTTATTTATTTATTTATTTGTCTGTCTGTCTGTCTGTCTGTCTGTCTGTCTGTCTGTCTGTCTGTCTGTCTGTCTGTCTGTCTGTCTGTCTGTCTGTCTGTCTGTCTGTCTGTTTGTTTGTTTATTTTTTTATTTAATAAATCTAATCAGCTATACTGGGTTTCAGCGTGATTTTCTTTTCCTTAAGGTTCTGGGTGAAACCGTTTCAGTGCCTATATGTATAGCCTACACATGAAGTTATTGATGTTTGCCTTAGCACAGCCAAAATTATCTACCTTTTTTCAATACCTTTTTTCTAATGATACTCAAGGGGTAAGAAACAGTATTCTGCAACGCATAAACAGTATACTTTGATTTCTCACAGTCTTGTTTTCATTCCTGTCAAAGATGAAAAATGGCAATCACTAAGGCACTATACACAAGACAGTTAATCCAAAAATAAGAAACACCTGTGCTTCATCTGAAGTGCCTTATTGTTTGAATTGATGACTCCCTGTTTACTGTTCTGTTGTTGGGCAGCAACAATTTGGGACTGTCATGCTTGATTGCACAATGTACTACATGTGATGAACAACTTACCTCTTTTTACTTCCATTTGTTTTATAAAATACTAGACTAGCCTCCCGTGGAGTCATATTGTAAGTGTCCGTCAACATATACAGTTGAACTCAGAATTATTATTATTATTTAAATTTTCTTTTCTTTTTAAAATATTTCCCATATGGTGTTTAACAGAGCAAGGAAATTTTCACAGTATGTCTGATAATATTTTTTCTTCTGGAGAAAGTCTTATTTGTTTTATTTCAGCTAGAATAAAAGCAGTTTAAAAAAAAAAAAAAACATTTTAAGGTCAAAATAATTAGCCCCTTTAAGCTATTTTTTCCCAATAGTCTACAGAATAAACCATCATGATACAATAACTTTCCTAATTACCATAACCTGCCTAGTTTACCTAATTAATCTAGTTAAGCCTTTAAATGTCACTTTAAGCTGTATAGAAGTGTCTTGATAATAAATAAATAAACGGCTAATAATTCAGGGGGGCTAAAAATTCTGACTTCAACTGTGTTTAAAGTGCTGTAGACACGTTGAAACACATTGCTGAAAGAGAAAAACAGGAACACGAGGGAAAGAAAGCAATGAACAAAATATCTAGGAACAAAATGTCCAAATAAAAAAAAAGTGATGCCAGATCTAAAATGATCTAAGTGCCAGAACAAAGTAAAAAAAATAAGGCTGATGTTCAATTATATGTGTTTGTGTTATATAAATGTGCTGTTTTTTTGTCTTTTGGTAATACTTTACTCAAATTCTCATTAGTAAAGTGTTTTATTACCTGCCTATTATATTGCCTGTTCATTAGTACTTATTGAGTACATATTCTGCATGATTTTATTCTGCCTAATACCTAAACCTAAACTACTATATCTCAATAATGAATAATAGCATTTAGCCAAAAGCCATATGTTTTGTTAATAGCAAGAATTGAACCTTAAAGTAAAGTGTGACAGTCTTTTCTTTTAAATTGCAATTTCAGGTAAAAACTGGGCGAGGATAGATCAACCTCTTCTTGTGCCCACACTTGTTTCAGAGGTCAAAGAGTTGACCGGTATGAAAGGTAAACCTGCATATACACACAACACTCTACTAGTTTGAAAGCATGTGATTGCCTCTCAAAATGCTAATTTAGGTATTAGGCATTTTACATGGAGTATATTACGTGAGGTAGTTTTTAAGTATTTTACGAGAGGTGATATAATTATGAAGCAAAACTGTATGACAGGACATTAGCATATCAAGATTTAGCATCATGCTAAAGCAAAAGTTGCCATTGTATAAATGCAGTCCGCCATCATCCAAAAGCAGTCCAAATCATTCCATAGCGATACTATATTATTTAGTCTCACAAAGATAAATTGCTCAGTCTGTTCTACATATTTACCGTTTAGCTTTATACATATAAATCCACTGTGAAATTTATAATTTCAGGTACATTTGGTGTCCAAACCCGTCTTTTTTCAGCTAATTCAGCTAAATTGTTTTTTTTTTTTTTTATTATTTCTGAAATATGTCACTTATTTTGGGGCTGCACAGTGGTGCAGTGGTTTGCACGATCGCCTTACGGCAAGAAGGTCACTGGTTCAAGCCTCAGCTGGGTCAGTTGGCATTTCTGTGTGGAGTTTACATGTTCTCTTCATGTTCGCGTGGGTTTCCTCCGGGTGCTCTGGTTTCTCCCACAGTCCAAAGACATGCTGTATTGGTGAAATTGACCGTAGTGTATGTGCGTGAATGAGTGTGTATGGATGTTTCCCATTGATGGGTTGCAGCTGGAAGGGCATCGGCTGTGTAAAACATATGCTGGATAAGTTGGCCGTTCATTTCACTGTGGCGACCCTGGATTAATAAAGGGACTAAGCCAAAAAGAAAATGAATGAATGTTGCTTATGTTCCTGTGCTATAACATTACAACTTTTTTCTGTAAAAAGAATCTGATATTGGAAATCACAATTTATTGATGTCCAAATTAGTCAGTGTATTTTCCCTCATGCATCATTATGTAATCTAAATATATTATTTTACTTTTCATTCATTCATTCATTCATTCATTCATTTTCTTTTCGGCTAAGTCCCTTTATTAATCTGGGGTCGCCACAGCGGAATGAATCGCCAACTTACCCAGCATATGTTTTACGCAGCAGATGCTCTTCCAGCTGCAACCCATCTCTGGGAAACATCCATACACACTCATTCACAGACATACACTACGGACAATTTCGCCTATCCAATTTGCCCCCTGTCCAATTGCCCGCAATTCATGTACGATTTTGCAGGCTTTGTTACTCAAAGACAGATTTATTTGTTTTAAGATAAGGTCGGCCTACATCATCAGTTTATAGTTTTTAGGAAATACAGTATACACTGTTTTTGTGAATTGTAATAATCAGTGTATAGTTATATCCGTAGATTAGCAAATAATATTGCGGATTTTGTCATCAGTCGAATACTGCAGTCAAATGTTTGTGTCCACATCAACTTAACATTCACATTTTTGGGCTATAAACACAGCATGTGTTATTATTCTGGAGTATCAAATTTATGGAAATAAATAAAATTGGGTAAGCTAAATAAATAAATAAACAAGCAAAAACTTTCGATAGTCAAGTCTGAACTCCAATTTAAAGTAAGATAAACTATCAACTTAAAAAAAATGATTGTGGGTACAATGTGCCAAGGGGTGGCACAGTTTCTCGCCTCACAGCAAGAAGGTTGCTAGTTCAGATCTCGGCTCAGTCAGTTGGCATTTCTATGTGGAGTTTGCATGTTCTCCCCTAGTTCATGTGGATTTCCTCTGGGTGCTTCGGTTTCCCTTACAGTCCAAAGACATGCGTTATAGGTGAACTGAATAAACTAAATTGACTCTAGTGTATGAGTGTGTGTGAGCGAGTGTGTATGGGTGTTTCCCAGTGGTGGGTTGCAGCTGGAAGGACATCAGCTGCTCATTCATTCTGCTGTGGCGACCTCTAAAATAGAAACAAAGCTGAAGGAAAATGTAGGAATGAAATGTCCCATAGTTATTTCAACACAGTCTCACGGCAATTCGTAACTTTTTGATTTAGTGGCTAATTTGTATCAATTCGTAGGATCTAATTCGATACAATTTGCTCATCCCCATTGACGGTTGGGTTTAGGGGTGGTGTTAGGTGCCACGCCTTATTTTTGAAATCGTACAATTTCGTATGACTGAACTCGTACGAATTTGTAAGAATTAGCCACTAAATTGACAAAATATAAAATTCTCGTGATATCAGTCTGCTTATTTAGAATAACATGAAAAATTTACACAACATACTTATTCTGACCATATACATAATAAGACAATGTAAAATGTATTAAAGGGCACCTAGTTTACCACTTTTTCCAGATTTAATATGAGTCTTTTGTGTCTCCAGAAAGTGTCTGTAAAGTTTCAGCTCAAAACATCCATCAGATTATTTATTAGACCTTTCAGAAGTTTGTGATTTTTAGCTTTAAACAGCTTGTTGCTGTTTTTGTGTACTGTGCCTTTAATGCTAGTTCTCCCCACCCACCGTTAGACGTGCCTGTCAGAGTGCGCCACAATCTCCGCCCTCGGCCTCAGACAACAGACACACATGAAGGAAGCAGATCTCACGTAACGTTTGTGAGAAATACTACAGTAAGAACTTAACTAATGATTATTGGATGCATTTGTCACACGCCATGTCGTCACAAAAGTCACGCACACACACAGCGGACACACAGACAGCGTGCGCGTTTAGCTTTGCACTGTTTTTGCGCCCAAATGTGACAGGATGCACGTTAATATCCACTGCTGTATGGAAATATGTTATGTTAATGTAGAAAATAAACCTGATTTAACGTCCACAAACTGGGATTGAAGCGTCTTCTTTTATAATTGTTCTGACACGCGGCTGTGCTGATGAAGTAAAGCTGAAGTAAATTGCTGTAATTCATTACAAAAATGCATTTTAAAAACATTTTTAACTTTAAAACTCTTGATCACATTTGATGATGACTGATGATCACAGAGAGCTGAACAGATCTTTTATTGGCGGTTGCTTTGTGCACGTCCTGTCTATATGATTATATGCGGTACTACTAAGACATGTTAATACGCAGCTGTCAATCAATTCGGTGGGCAGGAAAACCACACTCCTACGTCAAGTTGCGGGCGGCCAATAGTATCTGAATGCAGCCTTTATGATGCAAGCTGAGATTGCATCTCTCAGCGATGCAACGTCAGACACAATGCACTCAATGGAGCTAGTGACATCACTGTGACGGGTAGGGTTAGGGGTGGGGTTAGATGAGCCCATTAAAAAGCATTGCATTCAGCTCAGATTGCACTTCACCAAGTCTGCAGCCAGACCCCTCTCCGGTCGGCCTCAAAATGGGAGGGATTTGGATCCTATTTTACCCTATTTAGACTTATTGTGTTTATATCACCCCAATATTACTGTGGGCACACTATACCTACACACAGTTCTGTCCAAACAGCTTACAAAAGATGATTTTCATCATAGGTGCCCTTTAATAGTATATGTTAAACAATTGCATTTATCTTGTGGATAAATGGGTAATTAAATGAAATTAAATGAAATTGAACCTAGCCTAATTTTTCTCTGACTAATATGTATATCTCAACCCAGGCTCATTCTGAAAACGTAGTCCTGAGGACGTTTCTGGAAACCGCGAATTATGTAGCCAGAGGTACATATGGCTGCATTTCGTTATTTAAGTGAACGCTGCGGGGCGGTATGGCGCCGTTCCTTTTAGCGCTCGCCGGCTGACCGCTTACCTTCGTGTGAAGGGCTTTCCCGCCGCAACCAGTTTGTCCGGTTAGCTCGTTCTGTTCGTCGGCGGACACGAGACACAAGAGAGGAGCTGACCACAACGACGACGAGCGGGTTCGAGTCCAGGGAAGAGCGGTTCCAGAAATCAGGTAAGACTAAAACAGAATCCAAGAAATAAAGCAAAGAGGTTCATAACAGGGTGACAATGTGGTAAAATCCGAAAAATCGGACAAGGGCTTTTCTTTTTCTGGACGGCTTTTGTAAATCGTTGGTTGGGTTTGGGGCGGGCGGGTCAATCTGTAAAATCGATTGGGTTCGGGGAAGGAGGGTTCAATCATTCAGCCAGTCGGACAGACAGACGTTTGTTCGACAGCGGTCTCTGGCGGGTTCACGCAAGAACAGCGCGGGCGCGAACGGCACTCGCGGGAGACGTCCGAGAAGCCAAAAAAAGCACACACAGTGGCCTCTCGCGGATTCGCGAAAACCAAAAACTGCAAAAATACACACCTCCCGGGACGTGTTTCACGGCCTCCAGAAACGTCCTCGGGAATGTTTTCGGAATAAGCTTGGGTTGGTATATCTGTAGGCCTGTGTCTTTATATTCTAGACTCTAAGGTTTGGCAGTTTTTTATATTTCTGTAAGATTGATTCTTATGTTCTCAAGGGCAAATTGCAGATTACCTGTCAGTCCCAGTCCATCTGTCACAGGCTATACAGATACAACAGCTGTTTCTCATTTCTGCATTATGAATGATTTTACAGCATCTGCTCGCAGGCTTTGCACTTTTCTTGTGCTTGTTATTCATACATACTATATGTCTGAGTTCATGTCTTCATTTGAAAATGCAAAGATGTGAACTGCCTAAAAGTGTGAAAAAAAATGTCTTCTGTCATAGCATAGCGTAGTGTTCAAGCCTTGTCATTCCTTGGGTTCAGTCCAGCACTAAGGTCCAAATTGTAAGTGGTGTTTATTTGACTAGGATGACTGAATACTCTCTGTATTCATACAAAGTGACCTAGTGCTTACATACTAGAGCATGACACTCAGATTTGCAATTTCAAACCTCACATTTTCCTTACCTAGATGATGCTTCAAGATTAAGAATCTTTGTGATGCGTTTCTTACCGCAAGTGATGGGATTTCTTCAGATGGCTGTTTAATGACATGGCTTTTCCGGTAATCCACAGATATCCAGAAATAGTCTTGCTAATGGAAACATCAAGTGATTTTTAAAATACAACAGTAATTTTTAAACCTAGAAAACAAATGAACACTAATAAAATCTTGATAAATGATAACGGAAATTAGTATTAGTAGCTCTTTAAATAACTCTGATCTGTATGTTAATCTAAATATGAAGAATTCAGATGCAAAACCCTCTAAATCCATCAAACCTCTTTTCCTGTAAATGAGCATTTTCTATCCGGGTCCTATAATTAGGTTTAGAAGTTTAATTTTATATGTAATGATAAGGTTATTAGCTAGCAAATTCATATTAGTCATATTAGACAGCAATTTAACTTTTAAAAATCATATATCCCATGTCACAAAAACTACTTTCTTTCATCTGAGAAATATCGCTAAGTTACGAAGTATTCTATCCATCTCAGATGCAGAAAAGCTAGTCCATGCTTTTATGACTTCTAGGCTGGACTACTGTAATGCACTGTTTGCTGGCTGCCCAGCATCCTCTATTAACAAACTTCAATTAGTACAAAATGCAGCTGCCAGAGTTCTTACAAGGTCTAGAAAATTTGATCATATCACCCCAATTTTATCTTCCTTACACTGGCTGCCTGTTAAGTTTCGTATTGAATTTAAAATATTGCTTCTTACATATAAAGCTTTAAATAATCTAGCTCCTGTTTATCTAACCAATCTTCTGTCTCGCTACAATCCAACTCGCTCTTTAAGGTCTGAAAACTCAGGGCTTCTGGTAGTACCTAGAATAGCAAAGTCGAGTAAAGGAGGTTGAGCCTTCTCATTTATAGCTCCTAAACTTTGGAATAGCCTTCCTGATAACGTCCGAGGCTCAGACACACTCTCCCAATTCAAAACTAGATTAAAGACCTATCTGTTCAGTAAAGCATACACTCAGTGCACCACTTAGGGGGCTTCCACACAGGTTCTGCATCTTGTTTATATACACTATGAACAGCAGCTACGCTAATTATTTTCTTTATTCTCCATTTCCACCTGGGGATACTCTTCCCGAGGCCCTCAGACTATGCAGAGTCACTGATTCGATCCAAGACCAACGGCGAGATGATCCCAAGGTTTCCATATCCTGGACCTGGCCGTATCCTGAGCAGCTACTGTGATGGTCATGGAGGAGTGGAGAACATGAGACTGATTTCTGTGATGCTCCAGAGACAGACGAGTCTTCGCTGAGGCCAGCTTCCAGCCTCCGCCACTGAGACTGCAGCTCTGCACAAGACGTTTGGCCAGCGGAGAAATTAAAATGATCGTGCCCAACTGAGCCTGGTTTCTCTCAAGGTTTTTTTTCTTCACTTCCGCCATTAGTGAAGTTTTTTTCCCTCTCCGCTGTCGCCACTGGCTTGCATGGTTCGGGATCTGTAGAGCTGCGCATCGTTGGATTTGCCCTTCAATATTTGGACTCTCAGTAGTGATTATTAAACCACACTGAACTGAGCTTAACTGAACTGAACTTAAACACTACAAATTGAACTACACTGTTCCTATTTACTGTGACCTTTTATGTGAAGCTGCTTTGACACAATCTACATTGTATAAGCGCTATACAAATAAAGGTGAATTGAATTGAATTGAATTGAAAAGCAAATTTTATTAAAATTTTTTCAAAAATGTCACTTTAGACAATTCTTTGGTTTTTAACAAGGTAGATTTTCTTTTGCGTCAAAACCAGCTAAATCCACTTGTACTTTTTTTGCAAAAACCTCTAAATCCACCTATTGGGACAAGTCAGTGATATTAGTTGAAAAATCACTAAAGATGCTATTAGAAATTATTTGACCAAACTTAAAACACATTACACAAACCACCTAAAATAAAAAAATGTCAAGTAAGTGGCGGTTCATTCCGCTGTGATATACTAGGGAAAAGCAGAAAATCAGCACGCTGCTACATTGTAAACGTATGATTCGATTCACGGCTTCTGATTGGTTCTCGGGACATATCGGCTTTTGCTGTCAAAGGCAAGTGGCGTTTAGCAGCTTTTGCCAACAAACTGTTATTTCTGAATGTGCCGACGAATTTGGATGATTTGAAGCTAATATGTTTGTTGTTGGTGTATTACGTGCCTGAAGCATTTAATCAATGTCATTATCTCATTTTGGGCGGAAGTGTCGTTAAGCGGCTTTTGCATCTGACATTTTCAAATATACATTTGCTCAATGAGGCATGCATTTGCACATTACATACAGCTTTTTTTTTTAAATACTTGATTAATCAGTGATCATACGTTCGAAATAGCATGGACTATTGTGGTGAAAGTATTGGTAAGTTACTTCACACTCATAAAAGCACAAATTTTATGCCAAGTGACTTATTAGATATATGTCTAACTGTGTTGCAGAAGCAGGTCAGACGAAATGCCGGACCGAGAGGATTCAGGCTCTGGAACAGGCCAAGAAGCCACAGGAATCCATTTTCATCCCAGAATGCAACGACGATGGCACATTTGCTCAGGTCTGTCAGAGATCAGGATGGCTGTGCTTTATGTGTTGCTCCTGACATCAACGAATCCTAAAGCAAACCCACCTAGTGGACAAATTAGCCTTCCAACAAGCTTGATAGGACTCCAAAAAAATTGCACTTGCCTGTGTTTCTCATCAGCACTTCCGCACAGGGATTTGGAATGGAAAGTGTACATTAAATCGCATTTATAGACTCGCAGCCTCTACTTCACCTGAGCTTTACTTTGTTAAGCAGCGATCATCCAGTCCGCCTAAGCTTTTAATGCCTCATCGTTTATGAGGGTCATTTTTCACTCGGAATAATTGTATTCCCAAAGCACAAGCGCCAGGACGTTTCGCACGGGTCGTCCAGGAGATACAAGAGCGCTTACTGGAATTTCCTCTCACCTCCATCCGTCTGTGTCTCCTCCAGGTCCAGTGTCACACCCTCACAGGATACTGCTGGTGCGTGACGACAGATGGCAAGCCAGTCAGCGGCTCTTCTGTCCAGAACAAAACGCCAGTGTGTTCAGGTACTGTATGCATCCAGATGGTATCTCTAGACTGTTTGCTTGGATTATCGCTTTGTGTTTAGGTCGCACTGAAACGCAGAGCCACTAAAACCATCAGGTGCCTCGGTCAAGCAGTCGTGCCTGTAGTCCATCACTTTCAAAGCCATTAGACTTTGTTTGATTTAAATCGTGCTCTTTGTTTTGATGGAGTCAGCGTGATGTTAAACTCTAGCCACCGCTCTGTTTAGTTTACTTCTACTGTGTTTGTGCATGGAACCAAGAGGTGATGGATAATATCCTGGAGGACTCGCTCTGACTCTGAAAGTTCATCCATTTTTCTCCCCTCTGCTTTACCATTTTCTACAGCTCTGCTTTTCTCTCTTACTGTGACTTTCCAAAGTCTCACTCGATCAATCTCTGCCTACATCTGTTTCATTCTCCATCATATTTTTTTCCCTTCTTCTCCATCGTTGCTTTCTCCTTCTGCCTTCAGTGGAGGGTTTCTCTTTGTAAATGAATGGGAACATTTTGCTCTAATGGCCCTGATTGTTATGTTAGAAATAACACCACTGTCTCCCGCCAGAACTGGATTAGGATTATGATTGGAGCACCTGGTTCTAGTCATTCTAGTGTGTGTGTGTGTGTGTGTGTGTGTGTGTGTGTGTGTCTTGAGACTGCATGATTACATGTCGTATCATGCTTACCTAACCTTGATGCTACAATTGTCAGAGCTTTCTGTTTGCCCCCTCAGCCATTGTTAGTTTAGTTTAATAGTAGCAAATTGTAGAAACACCTGTCAAACATTTTAGGATATTTATCTGTTCAATTTAAATAATTGTTTATAGTTGTACATGTACTGACTAAATTTAAAGGTAACACCTCACTTTAAGACTGTCATGAAACATTTATTATCATGATACTAATGTAAATGAGATTTTATGCATGCTTATGATAACTGCCATTAAATGTCAATGGCTCTGTCATTTTTAATGCAAAGGTGACATTGTTTGAGATGTATTTATGACAACTTGACATACAGTGCATTCGAAAAGTATTCATAGTATTCATCTTTTATGTTACAGCCTTATTAAAATGCGTTAAGTTCCTCAAAATTCTACACACAATACCCAATAATGACAATGTGAAAAAAAGATTTTTATTAGAAATGTATTAAAAATAAAAAGCTGAAAAATCACATGTACATCAGTATTCACAGCCTTTGCTCAATACTTTGTTGATGCACCTTTGGCAGCAATTACAGCCTCAAGTCTTTTTGAATATGATGCCACAAGCTTGGCACACATGTCTTTGGGAATTTTGCCTATTAATCTTTGCAGTACCTCTCAAGCTCTATCAGGTTGGATGGGAAGTGACGGTGCACAGCCATTTTCAGGTCTCTCCAGAGATGTTCAATAGGATTTAGGTCTGGGCTGTGGCTGGGCCACTCAAGGACATTCACAGAGTTGTTGTGAAGCCACTCCATTGATAATTTGGAGGTGTGCTTTGGGTCATTGTCCTGCTGGAAGATGAACTGTCGCCCCGGTCTGAGGTCAAGAGCACTCTGAAGCAGGTTTTCATTCAGGATGTCTCTGTACATTGTTGCATTCATCTTTCCCTCTATCCGGACTAGTCTTCCAGTTCTTGCTGCTGAAAAACATCCCCACTGCATGATGCTGCCACCACCATGATTCACTGTAGGGATGGTATTAGCCTGGTGACAATCGGTGCCTGGTTTTCTCCAAACATAATGCCTGGCATTCACTCCAAGAGAGAATTTTATTTCTTATGGTCTGAGAGTCCTTCAGATGCCTTTTGGCAAATTCCAGGCGGGGAGTGACTTCCATCTGGCCACTCTACCACACAGGCCTGATTGGTGGATTGCTGCCCAGATGGTTGTCCTATGACATGCACTGTCAACCCTGGGCCCTTATATAGACAGGTGTATGCCTTTTCAAATCATGTCCAATCAACTGAATTTACCACAGGTCAACTCCAATTAAGCTGCTGAAACATCTCAAGAATGATCAGTGGAAACAGAATGCACCTGAGCTCAATTTAGAGCTTCACGGCAAAAGGCTGTGAATACTTATGTACATGTGGTTTTTCAGCTGTTTTATTTTTAAAATGTTTGCAACAATTTTGAAAAATCTTTTATCACATTATCATTATGGGGTATTGTGTGTAGAATTTTGAGGAAATAAATAAATGTAATAAATTTTTGAATAAGGCTGTAGCATAAAAAATATGTGGAAAAAGTGAAGCGCTATGAATACTTTCCTGATGCACTTTATGCAGTGGAAGCAGAAGACAGTTGCAACGTTTTGTCATGACTTTCAAAGAGACATAAAGTAAATAAATCGCAGGCAGATATAATGCTGGTAATAATGTCTTACATCTGTGTGTATGTGCAGTACATGAACAAAAGTGTTTTAGTGTGGATGACACAAAGCATTGAAAATGATAGTGTGGACATGGAGTGTTTAGACAAAAACACCACTTTTAAATTTATCTGGTTTTATTATTGATGTAACCTGAATGTGGATATGGAAAACGTTTTATTTATCATAGGGTTTTTTCATATTTCATGAGTAATAACTGGAAAACACTTGCAGACTGTTGAATATGACAAGTGCGGTTTATATATAAACTCATTTCGAGAGGTTCATGTGCTTATGATTGAACATGGCTGGTACTGCATCAGCTTTGTATACTGCACCAATCAGATGAATACTGGCTCACTATAAACAACCAGAGCTTTCCACTTCAGTCATCTTTGCCTTGAAGACTCCCACCTTCCACCCCTACTCCTCCCCTTCTTCTGATAGAGCGGCACAGCAGCCCAGTGACAAGCACTGTTGCCCCAACAGCAAGAATGCCACCGGTTCGACCCCTCACCAAGCCAGTCGGCGTTTCAGTGTGGAGTTTGCATGTTCTCCCCGTGCTCGCGTGGGTTTTCCCGGGGTTTCCTGGTTTCCTCCTACCGTTCAAAGACATACACCATAAGTAAATTGACCCTTCCAAAGGAGCATCTTAAGACAAACTCTGATGCTGTGTTCACACCAGACACGGCACACGCGGATAAATCACAATATTTGCTCGTAAATAGACACGTGAACATTTTGAGTTTAATCGTTTCATTCACGCTTCCAATCCGCTTCATTCGCACGTTAAACTCACTGAGCAATAGATGCAGATTCACATCATGGGCAGGGCTTCTGTTTGCCCAGTGACTGTAGCTTTGTTTGCTAAATGGCTAACATGGATTTAATTGAGAGAATAGCTGTGTTTATATGCTGAAAAAACAGCTTCGATTCGTTTGGAGCCATGTCCGCTAAATCTATCCAGAGGTGCACCCATCCCTGTGAGTTAATAAACTCCTCCAGAAACTTAACCTGGATGATGGAAGCTTTCAGCTGTGCTTCCAAATGAGCAGAGCCCAGTTTGATCAACTGTTGTCCGCTGTCGGCAGGAGGACTTCCCCCAGCACACCAACAACAGGCGCTACGTTATAAGCACGCTTCCTACAAGAAAAAGCTCCTGATCGATTAACGTGGCGCGAATGTTCGCTGAAGTTCAGATTATTCAACTTGAGCGATTTGAGCGAACCCCACGATAAGCACTTCAGTCGCGTCAATCGAGCAAAACGCTCAACTCGCTCCGCTTCAATCGCCTCATTCGCGCATATCGCGCCGCAGGATGTATATTCGCGTCTTTACATTGACTTAACATGTAAATCACTCGCGCTTGATGCTTCTTCCGTGTCTGGTGTGAACACAGCAATAGCCAGCTATATCTCAGCACGTTCACAAGCAGGGGAGTTCTCAAGACCTACCTGAGCTCAGACTCCCCTCTTGCCCTTAAAACGGGAGGGAGCCCCAGGCTCAAGGATATTCTGAGCTCAGGGCTCTCTCCCTGGAAAGCATGCCAGACAAGCTTTATTATCAATCATCAGCTAAGTGTGAACTTTTGAAACTGTATGAATGAATGGGAATATACTGTTTAAAATGTTAATGTTATTTGATTAACCATTTCACAGCTTTTTAAAATCCAAATATTATGTAAACTGCATACTTAGCAGAAATTTAGCCTTCAATACTGAATACAACGCCCTAAGCTTTTATCATTTGAATAACAAAAAGTGAACAAGTACAATCTTAGCTTGCCTTCCTGCTGCTTGTTGTCGGGCATACGGTCATTTCATAACTGTTACTTTCGATTGTAAAAAGATTTACATTGAGGTTTCAAGCAGTGATGTCTGGCCATAACATCACTTCCTCACACATCCTTGGCTCAATTTCATGAATGTTCAAAAGATGGACCAGTCCTGTCCCAGAAATGAGTGAATCCCATGAATCACCCCTTAAGTGAAATGTCTTGCACACGTTTGCAGGAAACTTCCGTGAATTTATGGGAACTCATGCTGGGACAAGTGGATTGTCAGGTAGTAAATTTCATTCCAAATAGCCCTTTTGTTTAAAGTTCTCTTTCTCTCCATGTGTTTTAATTGGTTTGACTGTCTAATCTTGAATTTATGCATGCCTTTAATCCTGAGCTTTTGCACGTTCTTGGATCAATGTGATTGCTGATTGTTTCTCGTGTGTCTCAAGCCCTAAAGATCTTGTTGCAGAATGTTGTTTCCATGCTAATCGGAGAGAAAAAAAGCCATTAAAATATACTGTACATACACTGATGTTTATATAGGAGCTTAACTCGCAGAAGCCATTCATAGGTGTGCCATTCAAAATTTAAAGTCAGTGTGAAATCTAAATTTACAATGTTTAGTTTGCTAGCGCACGTTGTTATTCTTTAGGTGAAAGCACATCAGCATACTTAACATTCACAGAGACCACCATTTCACGCAGACTGTTAACTGATTATAATCTGGTGCATTAGAACTGAGAAGGAATAATAATAATAATAATAATAATAATAATAATAATAATAATAATAATAATAATAATAATAATAATAATAATAATAATAATAATAATAATAATAATGGGGTGGCACAGTGGCTCAGTGGTTAGCGCTGTTGCCTCACACCAAGAAGGTCGCTGGTTCGAGTCCCGGCTGGGTCAGTTGGCATTTCTGTGTGGAGTTTGCAGTTGTATTCATATGTATGTACTGTGAATAAATGCACCTGACGCCTGCAGTGATATGGGGATTTACATTACAAAAATAATCTAATAATAATAATAATAAAATAATAAAAAGCATTAAAGTCCAATAATAACAACTCCAGCCTGATCTCAAAAGCAAATGTAACTATTTTATGTCATACAGTTTTCTAATTTGTGCAAATTCATATGATTTCATTTGTGTGAAACTGTAAAGTGTATATTTTTTAATATAGAATTTTATTATAGGAGAGTAAAGAAAATGAAGTTAAAGAAAGTGTGTGAGGGATTGGGAAAGACTCGATCTCGTAAATTGCATGTTGCAATGAAGACTAGGCTATCAGGGCTAACAAATGTATGAATTTTAAAAGGAGGCATGCATCCCACCCCGAAAACCAACCGCCATTGGGAGATGAGCAAATCATACCAAAATATATGAGTGAGATCATTCAAATTCATAGGAATTAACCACTAAATCATAATGTTACAAATTGCTGTGAGATTGTGTTGTGTTCAGCAGTGAAAATGTGCTTTCTGAGTAGTCTGATGGTAAGGGTTAACTTTTGGGTGGGCTTTTAATTTGTTTTCAATCTGACTCCCCTGTTTTCCTTTATACAGTTGAAGTCAAAATTATTAACCCTCCTGTGAAATTAGATTTTTTTAGCAAGATTTCCCAATTGCTGCTTAAAAGATTTTTTAACACATTTTAAACATAATAGTTTTAATATCTAATTTTAAATAACTAATTTATTTGTTCTTTGCCATGATTACAGTACATAATATGCCTCTACTTATTTCGCAAGACACTAGTATTCAGCTTAAAGTGCAGGTTATTATGTTTACTAAAGGCAGGGGCGATTTTAAGATATTCATTTTAGGGGGGCTCAGCTCCTTATTAGGTAAAATTTTATATATATATATATATATATATATATATATATATATATATATATATATATATATATATATATATATATATATATATATATATATATATATATATATATATATATATAAATATATATATATATACAAGATTGTATGGTATAGTTATTGCCACACGAACTGTAAAGTGTTTAATATTGGTAGTTGATTTTGAAATAAATATACAGTAGCGAAATGTTCATTAAGAGTTATTTTTGCTAGAGGAAACATTTGAGCTGATGAGGAGAACGCCGAGAAAACCCGACTGCTCCTGACATTGGGATACAGGGGATACAAGGTTATCTATGTCAAAGAACTGCAAATAAGCAGAAATTATAACAATTTATCGATAAACACACACCTCATTCTCTTGCTGCCCACGGCTGTGGTTTGCTGATCAAATGAAAAACAAAAGACGGGAAGTAGCTGAATCTGCTGCCGTTTTCATATCAAATTTAAAGGGGACTGAGGCGATAATTTAGTGTAGTTTATGAGCTAATAGCAAAAGTTTTAGGGGGGCTGAGTAGAAAGGCTTAGCAACGCCTATGACTATATATCAAGTCAACAAGGACTTGAGTGATTCTTACATTTTCTATAAAAGCTGCTTTTATTCCAGTCAAAAAAAAAAAAAAGACTTTCCCAAGAAGAAAAAAAAACATGTCCTCACTCTGTTAAACTTTAATTAGGAAATAATAATTAAAAAATAACAATTTGAAACGAGGACTAATCATTTTGACGTCAACTGTACAAGTTATTACAGTGTCACTTACATTTTGCCTATAAATATATCTGTATATCTGGCTTTTCCAAAGTGCATGCTGTGTTAACTGCAAGTTGTATGCATTTTCACCCGTCCTCATGAAGTAAAACGGTTACCGTAGTGTGTTGCAAAAGCTGAGTAAACATTGTGCTCTCTCTTTAAAGGGTCAGTAACCGATAAGCCACCAGGACCTCCTAGCTCTGGCAAAAAAGGTGAGTTGAATTTTGCAGAAATATGAGTGTGTGTGTGTGTATGTGTATGAGTGATATTGAAAACAATCAAATCCAACGAATGGAAAACTACGCTGTCGTTACATTTTGACTCATCTCTGATGTTGCCTCACAGCAAGAAAGTCGCTGGTTCGAGCCCTGGCTGGGTCAGTTGGCATTTCTGTGTGGAGTTTGCATGTTCTCCCCTTGTTCGCATGGGTAAATTGTCCGTAGTGTGTGTATGTATGGATGTTTCTCAGTGATGGGTTGCGACTGGAAGGGCGTTTGCTGCATAAAACTTATGCTGAATAAGTTGGCGGTTCATACCGCTGTAGTGACCCTAGATTAATAAAGGGACTAAGCCGAAAAGGAAATGAAGGAATTGTGTAAGATTGTAATGTTTCAAGGCATTCAAACAGACAGCAGCTTTTGCTTCAGATTTGTCCTGACATGTTCATTGGCATGATTCGACTTTCTGTCCAGGTTTACTTCAGGCTTAAATTTCTCTGAGGACCGTAAAGGATGAAAACCTATTCCAGTTGTCCCGTTTAACAGCCAGTGTAAGAACTTAGCGCACATCAAAGGCTGAGCTCCGCCGTAGCCCCACCGGTCTCTGTTACAGCAGTGAAATCTCAAACAGCTAATATAGATGTTAACAGCAGCAATGGCAGGCACCTACTTTTAGGGCCCTAACTCAGGAAAGCCAGATTGTCATTTACAGGCCCCGAGGGTGGTGTATAGGGGTTTGAGAGCGCGGTTAGGTTTGTAGCACTGTGGTTGTGTTTTCGGGATGGAGTTTGCCCCTGTTTTTACAGATCTCGTTTTACCTCTTCTGCACAGTGAAGACAAAGTGTGTGTGCAACAGATGTTAATGTCACCAGCAGGTGGACTGTGGGTTTGTGCCACTGTATGAGAGTTCTGTTGCGCTCAGCCCAATAGACTGATTTCAAGCGGCCGCCATTAAAAATGTAAACGTTTCAAGATATACATACCTGCATGTTTGTTGACATGAAGGGTTGAAGCATTTAAGCAGTGAACGTTGCACACAATAATACAGTGTTTACTCAAGGTATCCTCAAAACAAACAAAAATTAAATTTGATGCTTTTACTCACACATCTACACTACCTGACAAAAGTCTTGTCATCGATCCCAGTTGTAAGAGAAGCTAATAATAACTTGACTTGTAGTTGATGATTTGGAAAAGTGGCAGAGGTTGGATATTTGCGAAAATTAATCTGTTGAACTGCATCCCAATCATCACAAATACTGCAGAAGACCTATTGGAATCCACATACAGTGTAGACCATGGGCGTTGCTAGGCCTATTTTAGGGGGGATGTATCCCCCCTATATTTCTACTCAGCCCTGCTAAAACTTATGCTATTAGCTCTCAAACTGTACACTAAATTATCGCCTCAGTCCCCTTTAAATTTGATACGAAAACGGTGGCAGAATTTTCCTCCTCCTCGTCTTTTGTTTTTCATTTCATCAGCAAACCACAGCCGTAGGCAGCAAGAGAATGAGGTGTGTGTTTATTGATAAATTGTTATAATATCTGCTTATTTGCAGTTCTTTGACATAGATAACCTTGTATCCCCTGTATCCCAATGTCAGGAGCAGTCGGGTTTTCTCTGCATTCTCCTCATCAGCACAAATGTTTCTTCTAGCGAAAATAACTCTTAACGAACATTTCGCTATATTTGTTTCAAAATCAACTACCAATATTAAACACTTTACAGTTCGTGTGGCAATAACTATACCACACAGTCTTGCACAGAAAAGATTAAACACAGTGAAAGAAGCTCAGTGTCACTGACAGAGATAGAAACATCAAGTGTTGTCTAGTATTAAAAAATACTTCTTATCTATTATTATCATTCAGATCGTGAAATATGTGAATTAGCCTGTATATTTTGAAAGTTTAAAAATATATATTTATATGCATGTCATTTAATTAGAAAAGTGGCAGTTTATTTATTTACTACAAGGAAACAAAAAATGCACTTGAATATAGAAAGTGGTTTTTACTACAGTAAACAGGTGGGTTGAGCCTATCTGGCTTACTCAGAACTCAAATGGCTATGCCTCTATGTAATATAGTGGAATACTAGTATACAACCCATATTAAACAAACATTTTAAGTGTATTACAATTAAATTACTACTATTGAGCCCCCCCTAAAATGAAAATCCTAATATCGCCTCTGCCTCTCAGACAATTTATTTATTATTATTTATTTTTTTTTATTTATTTATTTTTTACTTAACATTATTAAGGGGTAAGATAAAGGAGGAGGCATTGAAGATGAATCCAAAGACTCTGCAAGAACGCTTTCTTTACCATTCTAGATGACTTTATTAATAAGTTATTTGAGTCATTGCAGAGATGTATGGATGCAGTCCTACAAGCTCATGGGAGTCATACATCATATTAATTATTTTTCCACTGCGCCATGACTTCATATTCTACACTGGACATTATTTCTGTTAAGTGACAAGACTTTTGTCTTAGCAAAGTCAGGTCTTACTGTGCTAATTAAATCATTAAAAATCAAGGCATGATCATATTTTATTTAGGTAAAATAAGTGTAATCTAGAGGCCTTTGCTTTTTATATAAGCCACTTCTATATAAGCCAGTTTCTAAAACATGGATAGGTGACAAGACTTTTGTCGGTAGTGTACAATGTGGAGCACTTTGACAACAACCATGCCAACACGACACATCTGTTTTAAGAATTTCTTGCCATTCTTTAATTCTAACAAGCAGTTCTGGATAACTCAACATGAGACTAAATGGCAAACTGCTTTGTCAGTACATATTCTTTCATTTGATGTGTTGGGCAAACTATCAAAATTGGATCTTTGGGGAAGCCCTAAAAAGTGATCACGAACAATCAGTAATTAGTTGGATTACTAGTTGAGATTTTTGTTTTAGATCCTCTTTAAGTGCTCAAGCTAAACTCTAGAATGAATCCTGCATTAAATATATCTCTATTAATGAGCACTGTCATCAATGTAAACGTCACAGCTTTTTTTTTTTCAATCAGACTTGTTGGACTGGTTAATATAGGTGCACGTTTGACTGCCAGAAATAATCTATATTTGAAGCAGAGGATGACTTCAAATCTGCTGAATTGTTTCCAGAAAAGTGTTCCATGCACATCACATTTAGCCATGAGTCTGGGAGCAGTGCTTGGTATGACGTCTGAGGCTGAGATTACTTGGCCGGTACCTTAAGGCCCAATCCCAATTCTACCCCTTAGCCCTTCCCCCTACCCCTTGTTTTGTGCGTTCCCGTGAAGGGGTAGGGGTGTCCCAATTCTCTTTAGCTTAAAGGTGTAGGGCTAAGGGGTAGGGGTAGATACCCATTCGAACGAAGATTTTTCAGGACAACACTCGAAACCAAGGGGTAAGAAAATTTCCCAGAACACACCAGCCACAACGGCAGGATAGCTGCACCCGGAAGTAAGGAGATCCACAAATTAGTATTTTTTGTCATTATTACGATTTTTTACAACAAACAAGCACATGTTTTAATATATTCATAACCGCGTTCGTGTTTCACAGTTATGCTTAAAAAAAAAAAAACGCTAAAATAAAAACCGCAAAATTTCGCGATCTATAATCCATAATAATAACTCCTGTACAGCAGTCCCACAATATTCTGACACTCGATGACACTCGAATACCCTGTCAGAAAAGTCTAGTGTCTGGGAATGAGCTTTTTAAAGTGTCTGCTATAATGTTAATGTTGTTTTTGGTGTGTTTACATAGATGAATATGCTCACTGTGTAAATGCGCAGTACAGTTATGATCTTATCGCCACATTAGATCGTCATGATAACATAATATATGCCTTCAGTGATTTCTTGAAGATAAATATCAAACAATAAAGCAACTGGAATAACTGATCTCATATGAAGCAAGAGGTCGCGATGACATATGATGATGTGTGCAGGTGCTGTAGTGCTGTCCCAATTCTTAGGGGTTAATTTTGAAGCCCTTCCCTTTCACACTCGGTTTTAAGGGCCAAGGGGAAGGGGTAGGGGTACATAAATAGTTCGAGGAAGGGCCAATCCTAATTCTGAGGAAAATTGTGTTTGATAAAATGACGCACCTGTAAATAACGAAAAAAATATGTGATTTTTGAGAGACCAAAAGTTTTATATAAGTATTCAAATGTGGCCAGTTTGTCATCTACATAAAAATCCTTCCCTTTCAGATTTTGTTTATCGTAATCTCATGTAATTCAGTTTAGCAAGTTGCTGATATTCTTTGAATTGGTTTTTGTTGCCACCTCATTGTGCCATTAGCACTGTGGTTTTGGCCCGTCCACTGCCAGAGCCTACTATGATGTGAGCACAAGGAAATCAGCCAGAATGCAATAGAACATAAATGGGTAAGTACTGTAGGATGTTTAACATTTTCAAATAATCATGACAATTTGGGCACTAATTGCCTTATTATAAGCAGTTGAATCACAGTCTAAACAGTACGCCTTTGAAAGCTTATACTGTATGTATGTGTGTGTGTGCATGTGATGCTGAGTGGTTGAACACTGTTATATATCTGTGTTTTCTCACTTTTCTTTTCCCACTTTGTACCCTCTATCCCTCACCCACTTTGATTTCTGTGCTATTGGCCGGGCCATGTGCAAATCCCAATCATTCAACAGTTGTGGAGAGTAGATTGTATTAACCTCAATAATGGTAGTCTCTTTCCGTTTCTTTCTCACCCTCAATCCAGATGATGGTTCCAAGCCCACACCGACCATGGAGCCGCATGTTGTGCCAGAAGGTGAGGGTAAGTCTGGACACCTTGAAAAAAAATAAGCAATACAATAGCAACCAGCCGATTCGAATGTTATCACTCTGGGCGTTATCAGTGGTTATCAGCTGATAGATATGGGCCAGTAGGGGCCTTCTGTGCCTACTGGTTATCATCCATCCACATGGTTAATCAGCTATAGATCACATATGGCTGCGGCTGGAAGTTAACAAGAATTATTTATACTATTTATTAGATTTCCCCCTTAGTTGTAATTTATTGACGTCTACCCCTACCCCGACCCTAAACCCAACTGCCACAGTATAGTAACAACAGATCTGGATCTGGAGTCTTCTCTATTAGTATAGCCGGTTATCCATTTGGATGGATGATAACAGCCTTTTAAGCCTACCAGTAGGCGCAGAAGGCCACTACTGGCCCATATCTATCAGCTGATAATGCCCATTCAATCGAGTATTAACATTTAAATCAGGTGATAGTAACTAGGGATGCACCGATATGGATTTTTGGGCCGATATCTATAACCGATAACTTTTCAGAATTGGAGGCCGATAACTGATATATATATATATATATATATATATATATATAGGTCATTCATATTCATAACCGTGTTCATGTTTTACCGTCATGCTTTAAAAAATTGCTAAAATGAAAACTGTAAAATCTATAATTCATAATAATAACTCCAGTAGAGTAGTCCCACAACATTATGTCACTCGATGACACTCGAATATCCTGTCAGAAAAGTCTAGTGTCTGGGAATGAGCTTTTTACAGTATCTTCTATAATGTTAATGTTGTTTTTGGTGTGTTTACATAGATGAATATGGCCACTGTGTAAATGCGCAGTACAGTTATGATCTTATTGCCACATTAGATTCTATATTCTCTTAGTATAGCTGATTATCCATTTGGATGGACGATAACAGCCTTTTGAGCCTACCAGTAGGCGCAGCAGGCCACTACTGGCCCATATCTATCAGCTGACAATGCCCAATCAATCGAGTATTAACATTTGAATCAGGTGATAGTAACTAGGGATGCACCGATATGGATTTTTGGGCCGATATCTATAACCGATAACTCTTCAGAATTGGAGGCCGATAACCGATATATATATATATATATATATATATATATATATATATATATATATATATATATATATATATATATATATATAGGCCAATAACTATAAACATTTCAGTAAACAAAGGATGGACTTTGAAGGAATAAACAATGTGAGGAAGGCTCTGAACAAGTTCCGCCCACGCATACGCTAGGCGTGGATATCTGCCTAAAGATATCTGCCTAATTTAGACATCGGACCGATAACGATAACTTTAAAAATAGCATTTATCGGCCGATAACGATATGGCCGCCGATATATCGTGCATCCCTAATAGTAACACAACAAGCGCACATTGCTATGACCAATAATTGTGTTTTTCTATTTTCATTTTGACCACAGAGATTACTGCTCCTACATTGTGGATTAAGCAGCTGGTGTACAAAGAGAACAAACAAAACAGTTCGAATAGTAGGAAGTCAGGTGAGAATCCATCCATCCATTCAACCAACCCTAGTTCTAACAATAGGAAGTCAGGTGAGAATCCATTCATCCATCCTTCAATTGAAACTTTAAAGGGGTCATGAGCTACCTTTTTACTTTTTGTGCTGTTCTCTGATGTCCACTTATTATAACCTCTCTAATTAACGTCTGATCCCCCCTGAATGATGTCAAAGCAAGACATGTGTGCACTGATTTTTATCTTAAATAATATTAACAAAAAGAATAAGTTTATAATAACCTAACCATAATAATAGTTCCTACCATTGTTGATGCATGAAAGGTAGAAACTAGCAGATCTAGGGCCCTATCATACACCCGGCGCAATAAGGCGCAAGATGCGTTTCCACGATGTGTTGCTATTTTCAGACCAACACAACCTTAATTTTCCTGTTTTCCACCACGTTGTTTAAATAGCTAATCCATTTGCGCCACTTTGTGGACTCATCGGTGTTGCAGTCTAGAAAAAAAGGTGTGTTATGGCGCATTGTTGGCGCGTTGCTATTTTGAGTATTGTGAATCCATTAAACTAAAACATGCCCCCTAAAGCTAACACTCATTGAGGGATGAGCAAATCATACTAAAACATACTAATGAGATAAGAAATGTATATGAATCAGTCACTAAACCAAAAGTTACAAATTCCCATGAGATTGTAGAAGCTTTTGCTGATCTTTTTAGACTATTTTTGAGTTAAAACGTACAGAATGTTTTTTTTTTATAGCACTTGACCTCTTTAAATAGAAAAAAAAAAAATCAATTCAATCCATTCCCTTCTCAGAGCAATAATGAACTAAAACCCACACATTTCCAAGTTGTGTTAACACATAAAAGTCTGCTGGCTTGTCTACAAAGTACCACATAATTATTTCAAAGCATCGCCATGGCAGTGTCCAAGTCTG
>NC_079451.1:4624485-4649485 GCF_903798145.1 Danio aesculapii | reverse complement strand
GTTGGTTGGTTGGTTGGTTGGTTGGTTGGTTGGTTGGTTGGTTGGTTGGTTGGTTGGTTGGTTGGTTGGTTGATTGGTTGGTTGGCTGGTTGATTAATTGGTTGGTTGGTTGGTTGGTTGGTTGGTTGGTTGGTTGATTGGTTGGTTGGCTGGTTGATTAATTGGTTGGTTGGTGGGTTGGTTGCATACTCTTACATATAACTATCACTATTGGCCCTTTCACATAAAAGAAATGAAAATGAAGATTGAACATGAATACTACCAAGAATGTTTGACATGAGTGTCTATAAACCTTTCCATCTCCTCTGTGTAGCATTCACACGCCTGAGGAGAGTGTGGTGCACACTCCTCCTCGTCTGGCCCATCATACCCTCTCCTGTTACTTTCTGAGAGCAAAATCCATAGATCCAAGCCTGGAGTGATTATTTACACCACAGCTGAAAACAATTGAAGGGATCGCATATGAAGAAAGAGGGACAGAAAAAGAGAGCGAGATATCTCAAAGAGAAAGAGGGAATTTGCTGTGTTTACAGGAGGCTGATAAGTCTGAATTTCAAGCTATTTTGTTTGGCCAGATCTTGGCACGATGAAACGCATGAGGCTCTGATTTTCAGCCGCGATAGTGAGGAAATCAGTAGAGTTTACCTACAACATACCGCGCATAAACTAATCAATACCAGCCTGTAAACAATGAGATGATAACCACAGCAGAGCGTTCCGAGGAACAAGCAATGAGCTCTCACCTCGGCTGTATTCTCTCTTACATCTGTTTGTTTAAACAGACCTCGTTTCTCGCTTCTTGGAACAAACAGAGGCCGAATGCATAAAAATGACTGTATCGTGAAAAGAGAGGAGGGTTGGATTAAGTTTTTACGTGCGGGTCTGTAAAAAAATGAATGCATGACAAAAATGTGACGCAAACAGGATTAAATGTGAGACTGTCCATCCTTTCTGTCTTGTTTTATTGTATTAGGAGGAGAGAGAGATAGAGAAAACTATTTTCTTTTGGGAATCCCAGCTGCTTGGCGCCAGTATACCCTCGCTACAATAAACAGTGCTAAATAATTTAGATATGAAGGAACCTTGGCGGGAAGCACAGAACTCTGCCGTGAACACTTGAGTGCAGATTGTGAGCCCATCTCTGGAAAAGAGGACATATTAATGTTCCAATGGCTAACTCTCCCCCATTCCTTGTCTTCGCAGTCAGGTTCCACTTAAAACACCCCAAGCCTTGTTCCCGATCACGCCAACGCTGTCAGTCCCTTTACCAGAACTGTTTGTAATGGAGACAAAAGCAAAAACAGCAGGATATGGTTACACACTGAACGGGGTTGTAGCTCATGGTTTTCATTTAAAGGCTCAGACGAACCCTCTGTGTGGGTAGTGGCGTTTTCCTGTTTAATTCTCTCACTCTCCAGATCTTGTCCTACCTCAGCACCAGCCCTCACTCCCGGCTAGGAATTTTACACTTCTCTCGAAATTAATTTGGGCACTATTTAATGTATTGTTTTTTTTTATTTATTTATTTATTTATTTATTTATTTATTTATTTATTTATTTATTTATTTATTTATTTATTTATTCTCCCAAACAAACTGTGACTTGTATTAGACAAATTGAGGCACAAGGTTCTGTGGTGACATGATTTAGTTTTTTGTAAACAAAATGGATTTAAAAGAGTAATGGGTCTTATTCACTAATAAGTGCGTACATTTTTCATATTTATATTAACATCTGAGCTTCTTATGAAAACGTTCTGCCTAATTCAAGCCTAATTCTGCCTAATACCAAGGTAGTGGCTATTCCTCCTGGAGTCCATCGAACACCAAACAAAATTACATTAACACGCAGCAACAAAGACCAATAAAAAAACATAAAAACACCAAATTCATACATAAAATCCAGATCAACAATCCACTTAATACTGTGCCATTAAATATTTCTATAACCCAAATTTTTTAAACCTCATTTTACTTGTTACAAAGCATGTAACGTCTGATGGCATTTCAGTCCATGTTCTCATTCCTCTATACATTACAGCCCATTGATTTGCATTCGTTTTCGAAACAGGAAGTAAAAAATGTACTAATGCAGACCTGGTGTTAAAATTATGACTAGCATTACTATACAAAAGTTGACTGTACACTCTCAGAAATAAAGGTACGGGAGCTGTCACTGGGGTGATACCTTTTTAAAAGGTACAATTTTAAACTCAAAAGGTCCATATTAATACCTCAAGGGTACATATTAGTATCTAAAAAGTACAAAAGTGTACCTCTTAAATGTTTTAAGTACTAATATATACTTTTGAGGTACCAATATGGACCTCAAGTACAAATGTGTACCTCTTGAAAAGGTACCACTGCAGTGACAGCTCACGTACCTTTATTTCTGAGAGTGTACAATACACTTGACGCAGAAATATTTCTTATGAAACACAACAGAGAAACAATTACCCTATCCTTCACCAATAACCAACCTAAAGTTTTATTAATTTTTATAATATTGACCCTTCTATAGGGTGGAGGAACTATGACGTCACCTTGTAGGCTAATCGGCTGCTAGCATAAAACTGGTTCCCTTGATAAAAACCCTATAGGATTTTCCCATAGGCTTTTCCAAGATTGCAAATAATAAGCTCTGTGTTCAAACACTGTTCATTACACTTAGATGTTTTGTCCAGCCGGATAATCTTCACACTAAAATACAACCTTAAGGGACTTTTGAATACACTTTTGGACCTTAAATGCAAACGCAAGAATTGAAAAGCTAACATTAGGCTATAAACGGACTACAGTGCCTTCGGGGCGCTCGCCTGTGACGTCAGCACCACCCTCCTACAGACAACTTTTCAAGCTTAATTTTAGAAATATGGTCCATGACAAAGATTTACTCTCTCGGTTTATTATATTATAATCCACGCTGTATATTCTAAACAAATAAATACGCAGAAACACATAGACCTGTGTGCCTTTTGGATAGTTTTTTACGTGGGAAATTCATTTTGTTTTGCTTTACGGTTGTTGTAAAAGTTTTAAAACTGTATGTGTAAATGTGTCTACATGGTATTATCATAAGACATACAAATAAGTGTATCGCGTGTGTGCATACAGCCCACTTACCTTAATAATAGACGACAGAAATGAGGCGCAGAACAGAAAAGTCTATATGCCTGCAAGTTTCATCATAGATAGAACATTTAATATTCTATTTTGTCACGAAGTACAGCCAAAAGCAGCCTATACAGTCACTTCTGCTACACATTTTAGAGAGTGTAAATATTGCAGTTATGAGTTACATAAATGTGTTCAGATGAAGAGAAACCAACAAAAAATCAATTGATCACGTTAAAATGACAGTTAATATGTATGTATTTTTACACATTTATTCACACGTTTAAATTACTGAGAGCAGGAAAGAGACAGGCTGCACTGGTGAGCTGTATCTCCATAATATTGTTTAATTAAAATAAATGATCAACATATTAATCTATCTTGACGGTCTTTACAAGTAAAGCAATTATCTACACACAGTATGAATTCCCAATTACAAAAATACTACAAACTATAAAATACTATTCATGAAAATACTTAAATCACAGACAAATCCCAATCCTCAACGCAAACGAGCTGCATTCCAGACCAGTTCAGCTCGATGACGTATAATGTCTCCGATACTGCCTGTAGTCCCATTTAGCAACTTGATAGCAACAGTTTTTTTAAAGAAGCGTAACCGATTAAAAAAATCAAGAGTGTGCTATAACTGATGTGTTTTACGTCATAGAATAAAACGTGAAAATATCTTGAGGTTGTGTTAGCCACAAACCGTATTTAACTGATTTAACTGAAATCCCATTGAAAATACCCATTGACTTTGGGACGAGGGAACCAAAACTGCAAAAAAAAAAACTTGCTTCCGGGTTTTTGCATACAAATTGACGTCATAGTTCCTCCACTCTTGTTGCAGTCGTGCCACTCTATTCTGGACTAACTGTAATTTATTTAAAAGTCCTTACTTGATGCACTCGACCATACCACTGGACAGTAATCTACATAAGAAAGAACCATTGCCTGAACAATTTGAGAGACTGTTGTAAAACTTTTACACATCTCTTAATAATTGATAAACCTCTTCCCATAACTATTACCATTTTATCAATCTGTTTTGACCTACTATCAAGAAGAACTCCATGTCTAATTTCCTCTACCTGTTCCATAGACACACTCATTACAGACACATTTAACTGTGGTTTACATTTAAATTGAAAGTTTGATCCAAACACAATACTTTTGTTTTTTTGTCAAATTTAAAACCCATCTTATTGTTCTGTACCCACTTTACCGCTAATTGTAACTCCTCATCTAAATCAGCAGATCGTTTTTCAATCGATGCTGCTGGTAGATATAATGTTGTATCATCTGCATACATAACTGCCCTTGCATACTTTAAAACCAGTGGAAGATCATTGGTAAAAATAGACAATAATACTAAACAACTTCCTTGAGGCACACCATTTTCACCAACTCTTTCACTTCCAAATAACTTCCGTTATAAACTACACATTGTCTCCTACTAGTCAGATAACTTTCAAATCAATGCACAGTTTGAGAAGTAAATTTATAAATTTATAAGTAAATTTATAACATTTTAATTTTTCAAGCAATAATTTATGGTCCAGTACATCAAAAGCAGAGCTAAAATCCAACAATACTGTTCCAACTAAATTACTATCATCCATCTGTACTAAACAATCATCATTTATTTGTGTTAATGCTGTTCCTGTTGACTGTCCTACTCTATGCATGCTGAAAGTCAGAGAATAATTGCCATTTGAGTTTGAGCATTTTTCTTAGACTCCTGTGTGTAGGTTTAATAATTTTACTTTCATAGGATTTAATAAATTCTTCTCATTAACTGAACATAAACATAGGAGGCTGAAAAAACTTTAGGAAAAATTTTTGTAAATTTTCAGACAGCATTTAGAGGATTTTGCATCTGAACTCTTCAAATTGGTGTGGTTTATTTATAAACTAATTTCGAGAGGATCACGTGCTTATGATCAACACGGCTGGCTCATTAGCTCCATAATCTGACCCATTAGATGATTACGGAAGCATTATAAATAACCAGAGTTTTTTACTCCAGTTATCTTCGTCTTGAAGCTTCCCCTCTTCCATCCCTACTTCCTCCCCCTTTTTTCCGATAGGGCGACACGGTGGCCCAGTGACTAGCACTGTTGCCTCACAGCAAGAACACCGCTGGTCCAACCTCCTATCAGGCTGGTTGGTGTTTCTGTGCGGAGTTTACATGTTCTCCCCGTGTTCGCGTGGGTTTCCCCCGGGTCCCCCGGTTTCCTCCCACCATCCAAAAACATAAACCATAGCCAATCGACTAAACCAAATTATCACCGAAAACAACGCTAGTTTACACTTCTCACGCGGCGACAAGCAGGGGAGTTCTCAAGACCTACCTGAGCTCGAACTCCACTCTCGCCCTTCTAACGGGAGGGAGCCCCGGGCTCAGGATATTGAGCTCAGGGCTCTGTCCCGGGACAGCATGCCAAATACGCTTTATTGATTATCAGCTAAGTGTGAACTCTTGATTTGTCCTTAAAAAATAATTGAATTTGCTCACACACTATCATTTCAAAGACTTTACTATGAACTGGCAATAAATTTAATGGTGGACTATTAGCCCCACTAAAACTCAGTGCTGCATTTTTCTGTAAAGGAATAACCTTTGCCTCTTTCCAAGCTAAAGGGAAAATCCCTTCTTTAAAACTCACATTGAAAATATGGCAGACTGCTTTCGCCAAACAAAGCTGGCCACTAATTTTACAAAGCGACGATCTAAGTTATCCCTTCCCGATAGTTCATATATATTTATCATTGTTTTTATTCATCATAATTTTTGTTCCAGGGCGACGCGGTGGCACAGTAGGTAGTGCTGTCACCTCACAGCAAGAAGGTATCTGGTTCGAGCCTCTGCCGGGTCAGTGGGCATTTCTGTGTGGAGTTTGCATGTTTTTTCCGCGTTCGCGTGGGTTTCCTCCGGGTGCAAGTCCAAAGACATGCAGTATAGGTAAATTGGGTAAGCTAAAATTGTCGGTAGTGTATGTGTGTGAATGAGAGTGTATGGGTGTTTCCCAGTGATGGGTTGCAGCTGGAAGGGCATCCGCTGCGTAAAACGTATGCTGGATAAGTTGGCGGTTCATTTCACTATGGTGACCCCAGATTAATAAAGGGACTAAGCCAAAAAGAAAAGTAATGAATGAATTTTTGCTCCACTTGTTGTACATTTACTTCCTTCAATTCAAAACATTAAGCTGGGTTATCACTGGGCCCACACGGAATCTGCGCGCGCAGAATTCCGCAGATTTTTAGCCCATCACTGATTCTGTTTATTTATTTGTATAAATGTGTGTGAATTTATATTTATTCAGTTTTTAAATTAATTTCAGTAATAATATTGACTAATATGGAAATATTCATATGATTTATGTACAATGCAGTTTGTAAAGTAATAGTTTCTGTCTTCTAGTAGAGATATTATATGAGAGACTTGCTTTGTTTACCGAATAAGTAGATCTAATTTGATTTGCATTGTAAACATTTAATAAAAGTTAAGAAGGTATTACTTTTTATTTCATATATTAAGGTTTTAGTCATGATATTCCCAAAATCATTACACATAAATCCGCAGATTTTTAACAAAATTCTCAGCAGAAATATTCTGTCTAGATTCTGTCATGCCCTAGTTATCACTTACTATTTTTAAAATTTTCTTTTCACTTGATATATTATCAGTTAACATTTTTTCTCTAAGCTTATTCACTTTATTTATTAAAAAAATCGTTAAAATAATTGGCAATTTCATCAGATTTAGTTAAAAAAATTTATTGTTTTTTAACTTGTTTTTCTGTTAGTAAGTCTGCTAAATGAGTTTACAATGTTATTAATTTGCATAATACACACCAAAGCCAGCTTCATCTAAGGGCTTTCCACAAAGTAGCACAAGCAGAAAACAATTATGAAACCAAAGCAAAAGACAAAGAAAAAGAACTTTTAAAATAATGAATATGAGGTTTGCTGTCTGAGGAGGAAGCCAGAAAAAAAAAGTGTAAAAAAAACGTTCGGTCCCACTTTATATTAAGTGTCCTTAACTACTATGTACTTGCACCGAAATAAATAACTTGTTACAATGTACTTATTGTGTAAATACATGTATTCACTGTGTACTTGATTAAATACCTGTATGTTATTACATGTGTAATTAAATTCTCTAATTACATTTGTAAATACACTGTTGACTATTCCTTACACCTTAACCCACCCTTAAACCAACACACACCACCAAACCAGTCCATAACCCTACACCTATCCCAACTCAAGAGCACCACAAGTGTTCTCAAATACATCATGAACACAGTAAATACATTGTGTTTATTTTTTGTTTCAAGTACATAGTAGTTAAGCACACCTAAAATAAAGTGGGACCAACAAGTCTATTGCCAGAAAATTGCAAGAAAAATAAATGTGAAAAGTTTAATAATAATTAATTAATAATATAATATAATTATATAATGTAAAATTAATAATTTAAGGACACTTAATATAAAGTGGAATAAAAAGTTCAACTTTAAATTTTTTAGTTAGTTTTTAAAGTTTAAAAAAAATGTAAAAAGTTGCAAAAATTAATAATGGCTTTTCTGGGCAACCTAAAGCTACAGAACATTCATTTACAGCATCACTCAGCAAACATATCAACCAGTACCAAATGTGCCATGCCTCCAAACACAATAATAACCATTAGTATAAGGATAGATCAGATGATTGTTAGTTATAGCACATGCTCAGAACTGATTCAGACATCTTGCCGTTGTCATGTCAACTTTGTACACAGAAGCTTACAACTCTTAACACACTTTTGAGTTCTTCTGATTGGTCCACTGCTGTGGAACTGACATCAATGAGCGCCACTGCATGTAAAAGTTGAACTGTTTTATCTTGATGTGCCATATAAAAATGCGAGACCCATGTGCGAGGTACTACAGAAGACACGAGTGGTCACGCACGTCTGCTGACTGCATTTACTTCAACCGCTTCCCGCTTCGAATGTTATCACTGGGCTTAGAATGTTGAATGGGCGTTATCAGTGGTAATCAGCTAATAGATATGGGCCAGTAGGGGCCTTCTGCACCTACTGGCAGGCTGTTATTATCCATCCACATAGGAACTTTATTGTAAAGTGTCCACTACAAAATTATGTAATCTGTTATTTGTTATTTGTAAACATTTGTTAAGTCTTTTGTATAAATATAATCTTGTACTGAAAGTGTTTTGAGGTCATATTGGGAGGTTTCTACCTAATCACACATAATTTATGTGAAAAACTTTTTTCCCCTAACAATATTTTTTATTTTATGAAAGTTTTATAATATTGTGGAACAGTAAACATGTCAGGTTAAATAATTCAAATGAATCACTGACTTCTGCTGTCTTCATTAGTTTCAAATACACATATTTCTTTACAATTTAAAGGGCACCTTTTTTTCACCCCTTTTTATGATTTAATATTAATATTATGGTTCTTCTGAGTGTGCCAGTTTAGGTTCAGTTCAAAACACAATTCAGATTTTTTATTATAATATGTTAAAAAGTGTCATTTTAGGAGCATTTTTTACACAGGTCGTTGTTTTGTAATGCTTCACATTAGTTTCAACTTCCCGCCCAACTTAACAAGGGGGCGGAGCCAAGAGCTCCCCCGCTTTGTGTATGGCAACAGACAGGCAGACAGAGAGAAGCAACATGAGTGAGTGGACCAGCATTCAGCTGTACATGTACGACTCGGACACAGACCAAGCAGAGACTACTGTTGAGGAATCAGTATTCCTAATGTGCCAGAATATGTCAGAGTGGTAGTTACAAAATCATTTGTGTCTTTGAATAGCTTTACAGCCACTATGTAATGATTCATGCGTATTGGGATGCAATGATTAACCGGTTTCACTATTAACCGCGCTTTAATTAATCGTAAAGGCTTCTCAACAACGTGTTTCTGCACGGAACAAAACTGCGGCAACTGAACAAAGTTATGCCAACTGTGTGCTAGTTTAAAATTCCGAGCTTGTACACCGAGACTATTAACCACACACACTGGATTAACTTTGACTGAGGCTGCAACTAAGGCAAGTTCGTTATTTCCAATGGAGGGACGCGCATGTGAGGCAACACGCTCACACTTTCCATTGCACCTAGTTGAGATGACAGGGAGCTTCTGTGACCGCGGGAAATGCACACGGCTGACATATAAGGAAGACGCAATGAAAAGTACACGTTTGCAAACCCACCTAAAGTTACAAACAATGGTGCCGATGAGAGCGATCATGTAGTGAATGTTGATCCGCCAGCTGAGATCAATCGAGTGTTTTCAGAGAGAGTGCTGAAAGACTCGGTGGATCGGCTGTTTTTAATGGCCCGAATCTCATTACGTTGCATTCACTGCGTGTTCAGTGCAAATGGCTGCTAAATGTGAAATCTCTGTTGCTCATTCACAGGAAAAGAATGAAGGCTCTTGTGCTGAGCCCGATGATCCTTACATCCAAAATAGAGCAAGTGTTTCTTTGGTGACATCGCTTTGACTCACACACTGAAAATAGCGGACGTGAAACAACAAACTGAGGATATGGTAATGCACGCCTGTCAATCAATTTTGGTGGGCGGGGTGACCGCATTCCTACGTCAAGTTGCGATCGGTCGGCCGCTCCAATTGGTCCACCGTTTTTATGTTGTTAAATTGAAAAAAAAGGACTGGGTGTGTTTATATCACCCCAATATGACGGTGTATACACTATACCTTTACACATGTCTGTCCAAACAGCTTGAAAAGTAGAGTTTTAACCATAGGTGCCCTTTAAAACAGCGTCTTTGGGTATTTTTTTCTGTTGTTGTCCTAAAAAATGTAAATTAAAAAATCTTACACATACCTTAGGAACGGTATTACAGAAAATTTAGGCGGTTTTAAAACCTTGACTTTCCAAACCACGATATACCTTGAAAACGGTTATCGTCCAATGCTATTGTCCCAAGGTATTTGTGATGATTTATGTATTTCTGAATAAAAAGAACCCAAGAGGGTCGACACCAATAGCCTAGTGGTACTGTGGTACCGACATATAGCCCCGACGTGCTCACGGAGACCTGAGTTCGATTTCCAGCTTGAGGTCCTTTGCCGATCCTTCTGCTCTCTCTGTTCCAAATGCTTTTCAGTCTGAAATCTCTACTGTCCTACCATAATAAAGGTGAAAAACTCCTATAAGTACTTAAGCATCTGTGCAATCTAATGATTAACAGCTTGAGTGTCCTGGGTTGCTGTGCCATGGGGACCCGCGGTTCTGATGACTGTTCTTGCGGCACGATATTCACTAAACATCTGATTAAAAGTGACATGAATCAGTAGTGCTAAAAAACTCTTCAGCACCCTGCTAGCTGGATTACCCTCAACATGTGGTGTTGTTATACTTGGCCCGATGCACTACAAGTGAGCAATGTACTAAATGGATTTCAACATAAATAGAGATTTATGAGACAAGGCGTTAAAACATTTAAAAGAACATCTCTCATGTGTCCTTTGTGTGAATAAATCCTGGGAAATTAAATCCTAATGTGTCGGAGAACTTCAGAAAAGATGTCTCTTGAAAGAGTTTAAGTGTATAATCTCTAACATCATTTTGGGGGTGTTTTATTGTCGCTGATCTTAGTAGAGTCTAAATCATTTTAATGACAGAGCTTAAACTGGTTCTCGGGTTCAGTGGAATTGTAGTCCATGCCAAAAAAAAAAAAAGAATAACAACTGTAATTAAAGATGTTAATCATTAGTGTAACGTAGTCTCTGAAATATAATATTAATAGGAGCAAATGGTGAAAGGAATTAGTCAGACACTTGTTGCAAATGTTGTTACCGCTATGTAAATCAGTCTGTTCTGAGTAGTTGGTGCTCAGGAATGTTTCTTTTTATGGTGCATGAAAATAATGAAGACTGGGAACCTGTTCATGAAACAGAATAATACATCTGTATTGGTTTCTGGGAAGAAAATAATAAATTAATATGCATTTTAAACACCTCTCACTGGAAGAAGTAGTAGCCATCCTTGTCTTGGAAAAAAGTTTTTGATCCACTTTAATTGTATTGTATATAATAATTTATATAATTTTATAAAATAAAATGAAAAGCATATTGCCAAAATGTTTTGATATAGCCTGAATTAAATTTATGTTTATTGAACAATGATGAGCATGTTTACCTCAATCTGGCAGCATACGTCACAACCTTTGTGCTGTCGATTTCTGCCCAGGTAGTAGATGCGGGATTTGAACAGCGGTAGCAGCAGCGTCAGTAGTAATAGTAGTATTTAATCCCATTCTCCTTATAAATTAAATATTTTTAGCTAATACAAATTAGATATGTCAGCTACATATAATTGTATATTCGTTATTTATATAGTTGAAGTCAGAATTATTAGTCCCCCTTTGATTTTTTTTTTTTACTTTTTTAAATACTTCTCAAATGATGTTTAACAGAGCGAGGAAATTTTCACAGTATTTTTGATAATATTTTTTCTTCTGGAGAAAGTCTTGTTTGTTTTATTTCGGCTGGAATAAAAGCAGTTTTTAATATTTTAAAAATCATTTTAAGGTCAAAATTGTTAGCTCGTTTAAGCTATATTTTTTCAATAGTCTACAGAACAAACCATCGTTATACAATAACTTGCCTAATTACCCTAACTTGCCTAGTTAACCTAATTAACCTAGTTAAGCCTTTAAATGTCACTTTAAGCTGTATAGAAGTGTCTAGAAAAATATCTAGTCAAATATTATTTACTGTCATCATGGCAAAGATAAAAAAAAATCAATAAATTAGAAATGAGTTATTAAAACTATTATGTTTAGAAATTCTTCTCTGCGTTAAACAGAAATTGAGGAAAATAAGAAACAGGGGGGCTAATAATTCAGGGGGGCTAATAAATCTGACTTAAACTGTATATAAGCAATAAGCAGTGAGTACATACACAACAAACTTTTATTTTGGATTCGATTGATCACCTTTATTTTTAATTTCATCATACATAATTATATTTAATTTATTTATGTATTTATTTATTTATTTATTTATTTATTTATAGTTAAATAGAGTAGTTAACCATATTTGAAGTGTGCAACATCAGTTGAGCTATTTCCATGTATTGAGTGTGTTTCTCATGGTTTTAGAGAAAGTTCCCTCTTGTGACCAGGAGAGGCAGACCGCTCAGGATGAGGCTCGTCAGAACCCTCGGGAAGCCATCTTCATCCCCGACTGCGGCCTGCAGGGCCTTTACAAGCCAGTTCAGTGCCACCAGTCTACAGGTTACTGCTGGTGTGTGCTGGTGGACACCGGCAGACCTATACCTGGAACCTCTGCGAGGTAAGACTTAAGACAATCCAGACAGTTCTCATAGCCAGTTCTGTCATTAGCATTGCCTCTGACTCAAGACATTATTATTTACGCTGTAACTCCGTTATTTATACGATGTGTTTCTGGATGAGCTTGCATGCTCTAAACATCTCGAAATGCTGTAAGTATTGCAATCATCAGTAATACAATCCAATGCGACTGATTAGTTTAGTTGTGGAATGTTATGACAATCGATTTTCTCTCCAAACCGCAGTCTTTATTTTTCCATGAGGGCAACTGTCAGCGCTGGATTTTGTTTAGAAAGGACTCAAATTAAAAGCATGAAAAGTCCTGAAGTGTTTTCTACACATTATGAGCCCTGATTTATTTTCCACTTTAGGAGATGTGCTCTGTGTTTGTAAATTACTCTCCTTTCCCCCCTCTGGAAATATCCAGAAGGTTTAGCCAACTGGTTCTTGCTGAACGAACTTCACAATTTGATTTCGGGCACTGAGCCCATGTTGCCTTTGAACCATGCGGAGACAGCTTGATCCTTTGGATGGATGTTCTGAACATTTCCGCTAAACCCCAGATTTCTTGTTGTTCTTGTGTGAGGCTGCAGTGTCATGCATTCTTCTGTCTGTCTCGCTCAATTTTGAGTGCAATTTGGTGCAATAAAAACAAATGAACCAAATCTGACCAAACAATGAAATTAAATACTTAAGCTTGTCAATTTTTCATTTGTTGGATAGCTGTGCTCTGCATTGTGCATCTCTGAGGGCTTGTTACAGTCAAGGCCAGACTATACGTTCAATATTAAGATGTAAGAAGATGTGTCATGTTTGTACATGATTATTTGGATTGCATGTCAATACTATGTCAAAGTCCATTTAAGGCAAGTCATTTCACTCGGCGGCCATCTTTTTAACGCCTCTCGGGCGATATGCTCGGGCATTCTGTCTGAATGGGGAAACAAATTCTCGACAATTGCTTACCAAGCTTACGATTGAATTTCATATTAGGAATCACCAATAGAATTAAACAACAACTGTCTCTTTAGTTTCATTTCTAAATGTCCAACTCGCACAAAATCTGCAGAAACTCATGTCTGGTCCAAGTTCCTTCCCCCAGAGAATCGTCAGTCTATAGTGATCGATGATTGGCTCTTGTACTAGAAGGCTTTATTCACCATATAGCGATCAATGATTGGCTCCTGTACTAGTAGGCGGGGCTTTAATCACCATCTTGACAGTTACACGTTTCCCCATTCAAAAAGATACGAGTGACATGTCTTGTGTATTCTATAGTCTTTGACTATGTTCAGAAGTGAAGTTTATTTCGAAACTAATTTCGAGAGGATCACATGCTTATGATTGAACACAGCTGGTCCCGCATTAATAAATTTACGATTCACCAATCAGACGATTGCTAAGCCACTATAAATACCCTAAGTTCCATATAACAGCCATCTTAGTTTTGAAGAATCCCCCTTTCCACCCCTACTCCTCCTCCTTTCCTAGATGAGTGGCCCAGTGGGTAGCACTGTTGCCTCACAGCAAGAACATCACTGGCTCTAGTCATTACTAAGCCAGCCGACGCCTCTGTGTGGAGTTTACACGTTCTCCCCATGCTCACGTGGGTTTCCCTTGGGGTTACGGTTTTCTCCCACCATCCAAAAACATGCAACTCCAAATCTGCACCATGGACATGCTCCTTGTAAGTAGTTATCTCTTAAGAGCAATCACTATCTGTTCATTAGCTACTACAGCAGGGGAGTTCTCGAGATTTTTGACCTTAAAATGGTTTTTAAAAAATTAAAAACTGCTTTTATTCAAGCTGAAATAAAACAAATAAGACTTTCTCCAGAAGAAAAAATATTATTAGACATACAGTGAAAATTCCCTTGCTCTGTTAAACATAATTTGGGAAATATTTAAAATTGAAATAATAATTCAAAGGGGGGCTAACAATTCTGACTTCATGCTCATATAACACATACAGACCTTTACATATACAATTAGAACAAACCTCTCTGTGTTCTTATCCTGCCCTAGTAACCTAGAAGCATTTGAACCTAATCGCATGTATTATCATGAACTCAAGTTTATTATTTTAAGTATAGATGCTCAACAAGCACCTGCAGATAGAGAGAAAGCTGCACCACTCACACTTTCAACATGTTTTAGACACCCAAGTTGATAACAGTAAAGCAGTGGTCCCCAACCCCCACGCCACGAACCTGTACCGGTCTGTCGATAAATTAGGATCGGGCCACGCAAGAAATAGTTAGGGTCACACTTTATTTTGATGGTCAGTTTGTTGAATTTAAGTTACATTGCATATATATGCCAACTAATTCTCATTAGATTATAAGTAGACTGTTAGGTTGGGGATAGGGTTGGGGTTAGGGTTACCGTTAGTGTAAGTTGACATGTACTTGCAAAGTTTCTTATAGTCAGCTAAATGTCTGTTAAAGGAGCAGTATCAACTGCTTTTAAGCATACTGTCTACTAATGGACCATCAAAATAAAGTGTTTGCGTAATTAATTATGCCCATTTATTTATTATCTTGAGTCTGAACAATCTTTTATTTTGAAAAAATGACCGTATTCTCTTGGTTACATCTCAGTCTCTTGAGCGGCAAAATGTAACCCACACGGTAGCGTCTTGCCCTCATAACCCTCATATTGCGTCTTGCATGCACATATCTTGCACCTTCCAGGTGAACCCAGTTGAAAACAACTCAGGTTTTTAGAATGCCTTGAGCGCCCTGCCAGTCACCTGACAAAAACTGACCAATCAGCTTTATACTTTTATGGAATACACACATTTTGGTGGACTAACTATCTCAGACAAAGAGCACCCACACCAGTGCTTTTTAATTTTCTCCACAAAGAAATCTTGTATCAGAGTTGCAGCAATGTTTTTCAGCTTGTCATCCTCTAAAAAAAAAACGGTTGATGATAAGCTAGCAATCTATGTACACCGTCAACCCCTCTGTCCCCCAGTCTGCAGAAAAATTGTCAAGGGTTGACTGGTCTGCGGTGATAAAAATGTCGAGGACCACTGCAGTAGAGGACCTACAGCAGATCTGATTCTTGCTTCTAGGCATGTGACTATTTGTCACAAGAAGATGAGAAGGTTTGTTTGAGCTCGGGTTGACCATGGTTTATTTGTTGTGCGCCATCGCTGTATTACTATGGTGTCATGTTGCAGTTGTGTATTTAAAAATGGTGCATCCTGTGTTGTTATTTCCCAGGCTTGTTCAACCCACTGGTTGATTTTTCTGTAAACCAATAGAATTCAGCTGCGAGACTTTTGGTACTGTTCTGTTGTGCTTGGTACCCTTTGGAACAGGTGCCAAAGGTGTATGGTAGGGTTAGCTTTTTTGAAACTTTTAACTGTGGAAATGTGTACTGTACTATACTGTGTGTTTAAGGTATCAATATGGATCTTTTGGCTAGAAGCAATGGCATTAGACCTCTAAAATGTATAAATGCTACTACCCAGAATCTACTCCAATTAAATGTACAGCCAAGAGCTGCTACCTGATCTCTATGTATGGCATCTGTGGCTTTGTACAGAAGAAAAAATACCTAATTAGGTAACTAATTGCCTAATGTTTGTGTTGTCTGTCAGGTATAAGAAACCAGAGTGTGATAGCGCAGCTCGCTCTCGAGAGACAGAGATGGAAGATCTATTCAGGGACAGAGATCTGACAGGTGAGTGGAGCGGCTGACATCTCAGTGCATCTCAGTATGCATAGTTGTACACTATCCTGTATGTATTCTTGCACATTTTATTATGAATGTTATCAGAAAACTTATATGCATTTACTGGAAATGTGGAGGGGAATGAAAAAAATAGCCAACTAAGTTCTATATGTTAACCAGGAGCTATAGCTGAAACTACTCTATATCAACTATAGAGTATTGCATGTTTGCTTAGAATAGTTATGTTATGTCCTAGCTTAAGCCTATTGTTTATTTTTCATTTGCAATAATTAGCAGTATTACTGGTGTGTCTGATCTCTCAGCTTCTCCGCAAATTACAGGAATTTGTTCATAGATAGTATTCTTGTCTGTGTTGAGAAAAAAATTCCTGCTTTCTAAAGTAAGGCGAGATTTCTTGTGGTGCTTGCTAATAATGTTTGACAAATGGTTGCAGGATCAAGTACAGAATATGCAGTACCACATGTTAGTATTTAAAGGTGGTTTTCCCTTGAAATATTAGGCTTTCACTCGTTCCAATTCTTTCTGGGGCTTCTCACTTCTTTCCCTTTCATTTAGCATTTCATCGTAACTCCTTTTTAATTCCCCATCTGGTAAGTTTACTGAGTAAAACATGGCTCCTGACTGGGCAACAGATGTGTGGTGTAGTTTACGATGGTGTAGACCACTGGGGAGGACAGCAGCGGGGGGCGAGAGGTGCTGTCAATGCCTGAGGGGACTTTAGTGAAATTATTTTTATGTACTCTACTTGAGTGCTACCTGGCACCAAAACAAAGAGTCTTTTCTGAAGAGGTTTCATCCTTTCAACACAAGAATGGAAAGGGAAACTAATTTCGGTTACATGTACAAAACAAAAGAAAAATGTCCACGGGCCAAAGGACCTACCTGTTTGCTAATGGAAACAAGGAAGCTCTCATGTAGATCAGCTCTAAGTTTCTAAGTCTGATGCTGGATCCTAATTCACATACTATTTTTCCCAAATAATATTTAACAAAATAAATATTTTGTCTAAAATCATAGTATGCATACATGTCAACTCTCCCTTTTTTCCCAGGATTCTCCCGTATTTTACAGTTCTATCCCGCTACCATCCTGTACAGGTATTTTCCTGTTTTCCTGTATCAACCCAAGCCACTGCTGTCAAGTTGACCAATCACAGATCTTGTGCTCTGGCATCATCGCAACATGTAGCTACATTTTTAAGGGGCGTTCATTAGGGTCTGTTTCAGGGAATCCACTGTGCAAAGGCTACGCTGGTCCTATCACGTGCACCTGATGCAGAAATATGAAGCAGCTTTAATTGGATGTTGATTTAATTAGCCCAGATCGTCTTTAAAGTTCTTTGCCCATTCTTCTTTTGAGGGCAAATAGGTGTTTGAAAAGGCTGAGTGACGATTAGGGCTGCAAGTAACGATTATTTTAATAATCGATTAATCTGACGATTAGTTCTTAGATTAATCAGATTCAAAGAAGCTCATCCCTGTGCTGTAGTAATAATAATAATAATAATAATAATAATAATAATAATAATAATAATAATAATAATAATAATAATAAACTAAGAAGTTTTGCCCTGTTTTCTATCTAAATATCTGAAAAAAATCTTAAATCAAGATACATACTAGACACATGAAATAGCACAAGAAATTATGTCATGTTTTCTGCTAAAACCCACCTTAAATTAAGTGATTGTTTGCTTAAAACAAACTAAATTATTTGCCAATGGGATACGAAAAATAATCTTAAGATATCTCAAGCAGAAGTTAAGCATCACTTAATTTTCTCATGCCATTTTTTTTGTCTTGTCTTGATTGAAATTTATTTTTAGTTATTTGAACTGGAAACGAGACGAAATTACTAAGAGAAGCTTTTTTGCAGTGCAGCTATACATGACTACAGATGGAAAAATGAATGATCCAAAAAAGGCGCTTGAATAAAAACGTGTCTAGGGTCTTGCAAAGTGTAAAGTAACTCTACCACCGCTGCTTTACTTCTGTTATTAAACCTTTCACTGGTGAGTTTAGAAGACTCTGGAACCAGAAGTCAGTTGTTTTAGGCGACCATTATTTTAGAACATTCACCCTTAATGTTTCTGTGGCGACGCGTCATGTTTGTCACGTGACACACCGCAGCCACAATAGCGCTGTTTGACATTTTCTCTTTTATTTTTATTTTTTCCATTTTATTTCAACATATTCACACGCTCATCATGTCATCAGCTACCAGATATTCCAATTCACAAAAACGTGTAAGTGATCGTGATCTATAACGTGAGATGGGCGTCACCCACTTTTCATAAAACTAGAACACGCAGGATTCAGCACGTAAATTCATAAGTTACTCCCCAAATACATGCAAGCAAGTGACTGGCGAACTTAGAGAAGAGTAGATTCAACTTTATAGTCACTTTCACTATGTGTATCTTATATAAATAAAACACATCGGCAAATTATATTTGAATGGATTGTTAGACTTCCTTGTGTGATTTACTAACTCTAAATTTATTGTTTTACTAATAAATGTGTGTATTTACATGTCTAAAACATAAACGCTGCATAATCGTGATAATATGACACGTCTTTCTCTGGCTCAGCGCCAGCCAATGCACCAAAGCTCAGTTAGAATTTTTTCAGTTGACACTCTAAGGGTAAAGAAGCTAACGCTAACTTGTAATGCTTGTCAAGATGGATAACGAGTAAAAACACCAGCACCAGGGACTTTGCGGTTCTCACTTTAAAACGAAACAAAAGTAGGATTCTTTAGTGATTTACCCTGCTGTTGAACTCCCTTCCTCTTCATCCCCGTCTATGAGGCTCCGAACTCCGTATCAGTGCGCGAGAGAGACCGTGTTCACTCCGCTCCACGCTGAACTAAAGTGGGGTTTTTTTATAATCAAATGTCTCTGTGTCGTGCAACACAATGAATTGATTATAAAATTCATTGCCAACACTTTTAGTAATTGATTTTTATCAATTTAATCGATTCGGGGTTGCAGCTCTAGTGACGATATATGGTTTTCAAACCCTCCATCACCCCACGCTGCAGGAAGAGAGTTCTTTTGTGTAAAGCTGCTCATGTGTTGCCAACCTATCCAGTGACACAAAGAATCGATTATGAAATTTGTTGTCAGCGCTTTTAGTAATCGATTTTTAGCGAATTAATCGATTTGTTATTGCAGCCCTAGTGACGATATATGGTTTTCAAACACTCCATCACCCCACGCTGCTGGAAGGGATTTTTTAAATGTGTAAAGCTGCTCATGTGTTGCCAACCTATCCAGCAACACAACGAATCGATTATGAAATTCGTTGCCAGCGCTTTTAGTAATAAATTTTTATCGATTTAATCGATTTGTTATTGCAGCCCTAGTGACAATATATGGTTTTCAAACACTCCATCACCCCATGCAGCAGGAAGGGAGTTTATAAATGTGTAAAGCTGCTCAAGTGTTGCCAACCTGATTTCACTAAGGAACACATGTTCCTGGATAAACATCTATGTTGATCCTGGAACAACATTCCAATCAGCCAATCAGAATTAAGGGATAGGTTTAGTGTTTATACTAAGTTTAGGTTTATTGTTAGGTCTATACACTTCTACATGATTGTTATCCACTATTATTCCCTCAGATTTTGGGAATAATTTACAGTTTGGGTTTAGGGGTAAGGAATAGATATGGATTACATTTTCAAGCAAAAACGATGTTCCAGAATCAACATAGATGTTAATCCAGGATCGCATCGTACTTGGCAAAATCATGCGTTCATGTGTACTGCTAAACACAACTAGGTACTCATTACAGATACAGTAGTAGGTCTCAAAGTTTAAGCATAGTCTTCTGTTACACACTCAAAAGGATGTACTTTTTAATTCACAAATGAGAACATACTTTTAGGGTGTGGTATGTGAAATAGGACGCAGCATGTGTCTGTTCAATACAGTTTGGCAACCTTGACAAGATGAGTCTTGATTCCATATGTTCTAATTTAACAGTCGGGCTGAGAAGCACTGAGCCGGCACGTCATCACACTTGTCCAACCCTTACAGATACTAATTGAAGTCAC
The DNA here is from genome assembly GCF_903798145.1 of Danio aesculapii. NCBI lineage: Eukaryota > Metazoa > Chordata > Actinopteri > Cypriniformes > Danionidae > Danio > Danio aesculapii. The sequence goes on along the minus strand of NC_079451.1, from coordinate 4,629,261 downwards.
CTGGTGAGCCCCATGGCCCCACCTCCCATACTGCCCTGAGCCAGCAAAATTAGCAAATCAAGAAAGTTAATGGGACTGAGGTAGAGGACACATTGCTAAAATGAACCCGAGTGAAAATGTAAACTGAGATTACTTTATTGCATTCTTCTGTTTCAAGTTGCCCCTTAAGAGACACAATTAAGGCCTAAACGTTGAATCAAGTCTAGCATGCTGTTGTGGCCGAGCATCTGGGACAGTTAAAAAAAGAAGAAGAAAAAAAAGTGCTAGCCAAGGTGTTCAGCAATGTGTTGTAAAAGTTAACAGGGGCTGCGGTGGTCTGCGAAAGTGCCCTCGTCACCTTGTCGCTCTACCTTATTTGCTACTTAACATTTCACACATGTACTTAAGCTACATATTTTGTTTATTATAACGTATTTGAACTGCTAAGACACAGATCAAATGTGACTTTTAGAAAAACACAATTATATGTTGCAGTTTTTGTTGAGAGATTAATGTATCCCTCTAAAACTGTGAGTGTAATTGAAAACAAGTTGGTTGGAGACTGTTTTAATTTTGAAATATCTCTTCTGCATCTAAATGGGAATGCTTGTGGTTTATCTAAATGTTACAGGGTGTCCAGAGGGAAAGAAAGTGGAGTTTATAACAAGCCTTTTGGATGCCCTTACTACTGACATGGTGCAAGCTATCAACTCGCCAACCCCCTCTGGTGGTGGGAGGTAAGAACTTGATAAAGTAATTCCTTAACTTTAATTAGCAGCCATTTTGGCATTGCGTTCTTTAAATTCTTGCCTCACAGCTCTATTTCTGCTCAACATATGGAAGTTAATGATCTGAATGCTTGAGAATTGGAGCCCTTGTAAATCTTTTTGTGAAGCATTTGGAAAGCCTTTGATGCAGCTTCTGGGTATTTAAATTTTGTTTTACATCTCTCTGATTGAAGGGAGACAAGCCGTATAGAGAGCTAAATCTTGGAAAGAAATGTTGGAAAAATCTCTTAAAGGGATAGCTCACCCCGAAATGTTAATTCTGCCATCATCTACTCATCCTTTACTTGTTTCAAACCTGTTTGAGTTTCTTTCTGAATGACTTTATTTTGAAGAATGCTGGGAGCAGCTACCCTTTAACTTCCGTCGTATCTGTTTTCCTACTATGGACGTTAATGCAGCAATTAGCATTCTTCAAAATATCTTCTTTTGTGTTCAACAGAAGAAAGATATGAAGAGTCCAGATGCAAAAGCCGCTAAACGCCACTTCCACCAATAATGACATTGAGTGAATGCTTTAGGCACGTATTATATGTTCAACAAATAGATTTGCTTCAAATCATCTAAATCCCAGCATCAGCGCATTCAGAAATAACAGTTTGTTGGCAAAAGCTGCTAAACGCCACTTACCTTGACAGCAAAAGCTGCTATACCCCAAAAACAGAAGGCGCTAATCAAATCATATGTTTTCAATGTAGCAGCGCGCTGATATGCCAGCTTTTATGAGGAGACTGTTTTATTACGCTTTCGATTTTAAAAGACGGAGTATGATGAACTGGATGAGCCTGTCCGACTGTCAGTGAATGGCAAATGAAAACGTCCCTTACCTCAAAACTTTGTGCATTATAAGAAAAAGAAAACACAATGTACATTCAGAATTGTAGCATGCATTCATAACGATGTTTTGTGCAGCTATGCTATTTTGAATGAGTCTGATTTACTATACATTAAATGGCAACTGCGTTTCACGAAAGGCAGTTAAGATGCTGTTCTTTTATCCCACATGAATGCTATGAGGATAAACAAGAGACCGAGACCTTAAGTATAGTGAGAATGAATGAATGAATGACAGCTTCTAAAATTGTCTGAGAGACATCCCCTTTTTGCCCAGTAGGCCTACCTTGTGTTTTATTAGCTAATTTAAGCTATTTTTAAAAAGATAAATATAGTGTATAAAACTATACATTATTTGTATTACTTCATAATACCTATACGTCTGATAAGCTTTTTATATTAATGGAAAACGCACAGATATTTATGTTTCACAATGCTTTTACACTACATTATTTGAATCTACCAAGCTTAGTCTACAATGTTTGCAATGTTTATATTGCTCTACTTTGAATCTAAATCCCAAATATCAGAAATGTCAACAGATTGTTAAGATTTAAATAATGTCAGTTTTAATGTTATTGATTAATGCACTTAGTTGACAGATTTTATTTATTTATTTTCCTTCTGCTTTTCCCCTGGTTTATCACAGTGGAATGAACCGCCACTTACTTGACAGATTTATATATTTTATATTTCAGGTGGTTTGTGTAATGTGTTTTATGTTTGGTCAAATAATTTCTAATTGCATCTTTAATGAATTTTCAACTAATATCACTGTCTTGTCCCAATAGGTGGATTTAGAGGTTTTTGCAAAAAAAAGTACAAGTGGATTTAGCTGGTTTTGACGCAAAAGAAAATCTACCTTGTTAAAAACCAAAGAATTGTCTAAAGTAACATATCTGAAAAAAATGTTATTTTATTTAATATCATTACATATATAATGAAACTTCTGAACCTAATCAGAGGAGCCTGATAGAAAATACTCATTTACAAGAAAATAGGTCTGATGAATTTAGAGGGTTTTGCATAAGAACTCTTCATATTTAAAACCGCATGAGGGAGAGTAAATGATGTGGTCATTTTAATTTTAGATGAACTATTCCTTGATATAATAGGGTATAAATACAGATAAAATGTTTTAAGTTGTAGGCTATTAAAAAAACTGAAAACTGGATTGTTTCTGCTCCAGGTTTGTTGAGCCTGACCCAAGCCACACACTGGAGGAACGGGTGGTCCACTGGTACTTTGCCCAGCTGGATAATAATGGCAGTCACAATATCAACAAGAAGGAGATGAAGCCGTTCAAGCGTTATGTGAAGAAAAAAGCCAAACCTAAGAGGTGTGCCCGCAAGTTCACAGACTACTGCGACCTTAACAAGGACAAGACCATCTCTCTTCAAGAGCTCAAAGGATGTCTAGGAGTCAATAAAGAGGGTAAGCAGTTGATGATGAGGTGTGGTGTTGTGCTTTGGTGGAACCACATGTTCTGAGGTTACTACGGAAGTTACTTAACTTCCCATGGTACTTCCTGAATATACAATGAAAGTTGGCGTTCCTACCAACTTCCTACCAGTTTCATGTGGTGGAGAGAGTGGTTTCTGGTAATAATGTTGAAATTGCAAAGGAGATAAAGATAAAGGTTTAAAATGTGTTTGTATTTGCAACATTATTTGTATACAAAAGTATTTGTGTTTGCAACATTAATTTAAAGAACCACTCCATTTTACAACTCCCTTAGAGTTAAACAATTGTGTATGCTTAGCTTAGCATAAATCATTGAATCAGATTAGACCATTAGCATCTTGCTAAAAATATTAAAATCAATTTTTGATCATTTTGATATTTAAAGCTTGAATTTTCTGTAGTTACATTTTGTTCTAAGACTGACAGAAAATGAAAAGTTAACAGTAACTACACCATATAAAATAAATTCATAAAATTTACAGTAAAAAAATGGCAGCTGTGGTTGCCAGTACTTTACCGTTAAAAATACGGTACAAACGTAAAAGTAATTTCTCATTTTTACGTTAAACTACCGTATTTTATTAATTTATAGAGGTAATATGTCTGTATTTTAAATTACTAACAGCTTTTGTTACACAGATAGACACGTAAACACAGCCATATGCAGGTGGTGATGAGAAAGTTACATAATGAACCAATGAAAAGCATATCTATGCATAGAAGGTGCTTCATACAGCTACTAAACACCAGTATGGTAACACGTATAAAATTAAAGCCGTGAAATAAACATTTTTATCAACATTAGATGTAGCATAAATCTCTAATGTCCATCACTGATGGGGAAACAACTAAAAAGATCCATAGTAATGTCAACAAAAAGCATAAAAACTGATGTTCCATACAGGGAATTCTGGGAAAGTCAATTTACAGTTATTCGCCTCATATATTAATGAAACATACCGTTAACCAGGTTACGGATTTGTACTGTAGCATTTTTACAGTGTTTTACTGTTGAAATCACGGCCATTTTTTGCAGTGTACACTCTCATTCAAGTGTAATAATCAAGCAACTTTGCTGCCATACTATGTCTGCAGTAGGCATAATAATATTATGCAGCGTAGTTACCTAATTACCTAGCTGGAGACCAATGAACCTGCACTCCTAAACAGACGGCTGAAACTCGCATTACAGTATGCTGGTAAATTAAAAGCTAATAAGAACAACCCAGCTTATTCTGCAGTTATAACCCACAGTTTGTGCAGTTGTATGAGAGCAAGCCAAAAACCATCAGACAATTTGGTGTGTGCATTAATCCACATTTACAAAATTTAAACATAAACCTGGACATTTTTAATCAAATACACTTCAGTTTCCTGCCTTATTGGAAATTAAAGAAGCCCATAATCAGTATGGATTTAGGACATCAGAAGAAAGGAGCAACTCATCCATATGTACAGTTGAAGTCAGAATTATTTGCCCCCCATTGATATTAGATTTTTTTTATTTTTAAAATATTTCCCAAATGATGTTTAACAGAGCAAGGAAATTTTCACAGTGTGTCTGATAATATTTTTTCTTCTGGAGAAAGTCTTATTTGTTTTATTTCGGCTAAAATAAAAGCAGTTATTAATTTTTTAACAACCATTTTAAGTGAAGTTTCACGAACTAATTTCGAGAGGAGCACGTGATATCATTGACTGCAGCTGGTCACTC
>NC_079451.1:4571985-4619485 GCF_903798145.1 Danio aesculapii | reverse complement strand
CCTGTTCCTGAAGGCACACCAACAGTACACATTTTCAACCTCTCCCTGATCAAACACACCTGAATCAACTCATCATAACATCAGAAGAGACTCCAACACCTGAAGTTAATGGGTCAGAAAAGGGAGACATCCAAAATATGTACTGTTGGTGTGCCTCCAGGAACAGGGTTGGGAAACACTGCTCTTAAGTATCTGACATGTTCCGCCCCTTCATGATGCTTTTCATTTGATTTTTCAGTTGAGCTCTCTCTCTCTCTCACTGGCAGAGCTGTGATAAAAATTATTTTTTTTTAAAACAGGAATCCCACCCTGTCTTCATATTTCATTAAAAAAATTTGTTAAAGGTGCAGTATGTATGTGTGACATCCAGTGGTTGACCTAGGTATTGCACCACTGGTTCAAAACACACTTAAGCAACCCAGGCTCATTCTGAAAACTAAGTCCCATGGTTGTTTCTGGAGACCGCGAGATACATCCCTGGAGGTACGCATTTTTGTAGTTTTTGTTTTTGCAAATCCACGAGAGACCACTGCATGTGCTTTTTCATATCTCAAATTTCTCTTGCGAGTGTCGTTCGCGACCGTTGTTCTCGTGTAAACACACCAGAGGCCGCTGTCCACCGACCGTCTGTCTGACGGACTGAATGACTGGATGACTGACTGCCCAGCCGACCAATCGACTGACCCACGCTCCTCCTTCCCTAAACTCAACCAGTTTTATCGATTGACCCGCCCCCGACTTACTTTCCTAAACCCAACCAACGATTTACAAAAGCCGTCCAGAAAAAGAAAAGCCCTCTTCTGATGTTTACCACGTTTTTCGGTTTTTACCACATTCTCACCCTGTTATTGACTTGTTCATGTTATTTTTTTGGATTCTGTTATTGTCTTACTTGATTTCTAAACCTGTTCCACGGACTCCAACCCTGTCATCGTCAACTTCTCTCTGCGTCTCAAGTCCACCGACGTACATGACAAGCTATCTGGACAAACTGGTTGCAGCGGGTAAGCCGTCCACACGGAGGTAAACGCTCAGCCGGTAAGCGCGAAAATGGCGTCCTGGCATCATACCGCCCTGTAGCGTTCGTTTAAGAAATGAAATGCAGCAATACGTACCTTCAGCGACATAATTCGCGGTGTTCAGAAATATATATAGGACTATGTTTTCAAAATGAGCCTGTGTTCTAAAATACCCATTAACCCAGTGTTTCCCAACCCTGTTCCTGAAGGCACACCAACAGTACACATTTTCAACCTCTCCCTAATAAAACACACCAGAATCAACTTATCATAACATCAGAAGAGACTCCAACACCTGAAGTTAATGGGTCAGAAAAGGGAGACATCCAAATTATGTACTGTTGGTGTGCCTCCAGGAACAGGGTTGGGAAACACAGCATTAACCTACAGCCAGTCGACTTAAAACCATATATTTTTTTTACTATTATTTGAACATCTTGTGTGAGGTTTGTGCACAACTTACTTAGGTATACATTTGATTTCATGTCATGCAGCTATACCTTTTACAACCAAACAGCTTATTTTGCAACCCACAACCCACCTGATCCTTCACTGATTGAGTTAAAACAACACTACATCCCACCATTAACTCCGCCAGAACTCCTGCCACTCCATCACCGTCCAAAAGACTAGCTACTTATGTTACTTATTACAAGAAGACATCCCGTCTAATAGCTTTTGTTGGACAAAAGTTGTAGGTTTGGAGTTACTCACTTCTCCTCTCACACACATCATTCGTTCTGCTTCATAGATAAGCAATGACAAGTGCATTAGTAGGTCTGTAAAACGCTTCCAAGCTCATAAATTTAGTCGGAGAATATGATTTCCAAAATAACCACCAGAAGTCACGACCCCATGCTTTCAGTCTTATATCACAAAAATATATATATGGCGCTGTCAAGACTTTGCTGTATATTACCGAGTTATGAGAAGGAAAGTGGTCTTATTATTAATCCTGATGTGCTTCTCCATATCGGCCTCCTCTGGTTTGTGGTTTGCGAAAGTGGAACTTAAGGGGAGAAATTATTTATCTAAATACTATAATTCAGTGTGCGCAGACCCACCTGTTTCTCCTTGCTAAATTACAGCATGAGGCTGATTTCACTGGGCTCCTGTGTGTAGACGCTCCGAAGCCATGCGCGACTTTATAACCGGTTTGAATAAGACTTTGTGGCACCATTTACTTCACATTTGATTAGTGGTAGACTTCAGTGATATTTTCTTTAGAGCCACAGAAAAGAAAAAAGCACGCTTATTTGGAAGCACGACTGTTTATTTGAAATGATGGCAACTGTAATAGCTCTGAGACCGAGACTGTCTCACTTGCACTTTTTTTTTTTAGCGAGACGCAGAGCAGAAAGCATAGACGTTCTGTCTCGTAGCATGATGACAAGTTGCTCTCTCGCTCCTTTGCGCTCACGCTTTGACTTTTGCCAGCCGTAATGTTTTGCTCGTAGTTAGGTGTTTAGCGTTTGATGACAGGCTCGCTAGCCCACTAGCACAGTTTCTCGCCAGCTATAGCTCTCCGACCAGTGGGATTCCCTTGTTATTAGTCGTGTAGCTGCTGTTTACCCTGGCTTGTGGGTTCTGGTAGCCTAGCAGAGACCCACTAAGGACCCAGCGAGGGCTGAGCTCATGTGTTTACCCTGGCGCTGCCCACTTCAGCCTAAAAACAGTGGCCTAGAGCGGGCAGAAAGTCAGGCCCAGTGGACCGTGACTAGCACTGCCAAGATAAACAGCTGCTTCGTTTGGAGAGTCGAGGGGGCTTGTCTTGCCCACAGTCAAAGAGTTTGCTTTTTGACACCCCCCTTCCATGTACACACTGGAGGGTTGATGAATTGGGCCAAGCTTCGCCTAAAAGACAGTTTTATGTCTTGTCACTTAAGTGTACTGGAAGTAAAATTGATGAGTCTGATGTATTTACAGTAGAATTTGGGACAACTCGCTGCCAAAATATGTATAACACAATAAGAGCCAACTAACATTTCCTTCATCAGTCTGTTTGACTGTGAATGTTTAATAAATGGTAACATTTATTAAGTTATAATACCAGTTACTGCAATGTAGACACTAAAATTGTGTCTTTAAAAATGCTGATGGTTACTACACAATTCATATCCATATGGTATTACCCATGGGCGTACACAAGGTTAAATAAATACTTCGTTTTTTTAGACAAATTAATTTACTTAAGTACTGCACTGAAAAACCCAGTAAGTTAAGGTAACTCTAAGACACTACTGACTATGCTTACATGGACGTCTGTAATCTACTTATTTGCCTTAATAGACAATAATATAATTAAGGTGTTTACGTGAAGTGCTTTCATGTAAGAGTTCCTGCAATTTTGGGTGAGTTTAACTTCAGTTTGGCAGTGTTAGATTCACTCATGAACATTTCATTCATGCCCCCGTGACAAACTTGGGTATTAGATGCAAATAAGGATTTCACGATGTGTGTGTGTGTGTGTGTGTGTGTGGCTGCGGTCCTTTTCTGACAGCGTGTGTGGATCTTGTCGGAAAATATGGCGAAAAGTCCTACATGACAGTAATAGTTTGATTGCGGTGTTTACTTCAATAATGCCACTAACATATGCATACTCTACATGTCTTAATTCCATTTCTGTTTAGTTTAGTTATGACTTTAGTCAAATTAAGGTAATCAAAAATCGCTGCTTCTATGTAGGCCTACAGTTCAACATTCATGTTTAACTGAATAAACAGTTAGTAAACATCTTAATGAAGTACATCTTAATGAATATCATTTATTTTCATCACCAGTTATCATAGTAGAACAGTTTCTCAAGCAGTTCGTGATGCATTATATATATATATATATATATATATATATATATATATATATATATATATATATATATATATATATATATATATATATATATATATATATATATATATATATATGTATATATGTATGTATATATATATATATATATGTATGTATGTGTGTATATATATATACATAGACTACGCGGTGGGTAGTATGTTTGCCTATATATATATATATATATATACATACATACATACATACATACATACATACATACATACATACATACATACATACATACATACATACATATCTACATACATACATACATATCTACATTATAGTTAGCTAAAGAGAAATAATACTAAGAAAGATACTAACGGATTGCAATAAATCTTTTAACTTTTTTTAAGACAGCTGAAGTCATAGTTGCATAGAGTTTAGAGATGCTACACTGATTAAGTGAAGTCAAGCTTTATTGTCATTCTGCTACATACAGCATGTGGACTTGCAGAGGAATGAAATGTTGTCTTGTAGGACCACGGTGCTACATAAAAAACATAATCATAAATATAAACACAACACTGGACATAAAAGCTTTTTTAATCCCATGCATAACTAACCTAAGTAATCCAACTATACTAACTACCAACTATATATATACTATAAATACTTAACTATACACACAGCCTAAGACAAACTATACAAGTACTTTTACACTCAAAAAAATGACTTTTGCGGCTTGTTCAAACTACTTATTTAAAATGAGTTGGAACAACACAACTCACAAGGGTTTTTTGGGACAACTTAATTGTTTTATGTTCAATCTACTTAAATTTGTAAACACTAATAAGTTGACTTAATCGATTTGTGTTGTGACGAGATGACGGGATTGTGTAGAACCCAGCATTTGTTTTACAGTGTACATAAGACAGGACATATTGTGCAAGATATTGTGTAAAAGAGGTATTTGCCCCTTCTAACTTGTTGAATGTTCTTTTAAAAGAAAGGTGACTTGATTAAAAAAAGCAACAACAACAGCTATATATTGTACACACACATTCTTTTCAGTCTATGTAACAAACCCGGTACTTAACTAATTATTAGCCTTTAATGCACGCCTGAGCTTTTATGCCTTTGTTAGAAATTAAGAGGGCTCTATAAACAATGGTGGGCCATGCTTCCAGGCTAATTGTTTAAGGAGTAGGCCTGATACCACTACATGGGACCCACCTGCTCTGCACATTTCTACAGATTCTACCAGTGCATTGCAACACTTATTTTGGTACTTCCTCTCATTAACACAATTTAAAGTGTTTGGCAGCATATTTAAAATAGCACGCATGCCACTGAACAGTTTTAAGTATTGAGTCGGGGGGGAAACAGTTGCTCTTGGATGGACTCAAAGTAGATGTCAGTCTTTAAAAAATAGTTTTAGAGTGCTGGAAAATATGTCAGTTTGTTTGCTTTCATTTCGACAGCAGACGTGAGACTCGGCTCTTGTTTCTGGCGTAGTAAAAAAGCTTTGTTTGAGCGTGCCATTAGGCTTGTGAAAAAGACATTTTAGGCATCTGGCTGAGAGAATGATGCAGACACACTGATTTGTTGCGTCTTAATCATTTACGATAATTATGGATGACATCATGGTGATGTTTTCTATGGAGTATGTAAAAAAGGAAGCAGACCACTTGCTTATTTGGGAAATTTGGTATGGCCTGGGAATGAATCGCTCCTCCTTTTTTGTCCATTTCTGTCGCCTTTAGTTTACAGACCTAAATCTAAGTTGTTTATTGTTTGTTCTGATTATATAGCATTTTTATTCAACTTCCTCTGTATTTCCAGTGTTTTTTTTTTTTCTGAACCACTGGCTTGTTATCCAGAAATGTAGGTTGTGAACGTTAGGGCATGTAAAAAAATAATAATAATAAATAACAATTAGGGTTTAAAACTGAGGAAACATGAAATTGACCAATTGTGTCATTATTTTTGTTAATTATTTTGCATCATTATTGGACTCATGCTCATTTTAATATCTTTTTATGATTTAAAGGGGATTTTGTTGACTTTCACAGTGAAGGTTATTGGTTCTACATCGGGTTCTATGGCCGCTGATTAAAATAAATGAGTTAAAAATGCACTTTTCTCCAAAAAAAAAGGCATATTTAATATTTGTTTTAAGAAAAACAAGCTTACATTTGTCCACCTGTCAGGTTTTGGACCATATGGGGCATAGCATGTGTGTTTGGATATAACTTTTGACACTTCGTTATTATTGTTCATTTATTCGTTTGCTGGAAACTAGAGCTGAATTTAGAAAGAAGTTTTGAAACAAATCGTTGCTCTAAATTAATTATGTAGGATAATGGATGTCTGTGCGTACAACACCGTTTCACGAAAGAGAAAGTAAAAGTAAAGGCCGATTGGAGGAGGCTCATTCTTTATCCTCTTGCTGCAGATGCTCTGTTTAACTGTTTTCTCACTAGTAAAATGTTCCGTTTTTCCACTTACAAAGTCCGCCATGTAAATAGCAAATGTGCCATGGCTCGATGCAGCTGACTCTTAAAGGGAATGGGAGATGAGACTCTGATTAATTTATGCTCAAAAAACACCCAGAACTCATTAAGAGAATAAGCTCAACCCTGTTAGACCATGCACCGTGGCACAGAGCAAATTTTTCCGTCTTTAAAATAGCAAAAGTGGACTCACTCTTAAAGGTAAGAGGAGATGAGCCTCTGATTGGTTTAATGCTTGTTAAAAAACACACCCAAAACCCATTAAGAGAATAAGAACAACCCTTTTAGACCATGTGTCGAGTGCTGATAGTTAATTTTTCTGTTCTTAAAAACAGAAAAGATACATCCTCAATATAATAACTGCAGTCGGCATGGTGGCTCAGTGGTTAGCACTGTTGCCTCACAGCAAGAATGTTGCTGGGTTGAGTCCTGGCTGGGCCATTTGGCATTTCTGTATGGAGTTTGCATGTTCTCCCCGTGTTGGCATGGGTTTCCTCTGGGTGCTTTGGTTCCCCCACAGTCCAAAGATTTTGTATAGGTGAATTGAATAAGTACTGGGTTGCAGCTAGAAGGGCATCCACTGTGTAAAACATATGCTGGAATAGTTGGCCATACATTCCGCTGGGGCAATCTCTAGAGACTAAGTTGAAGGAAAATGAATGAATAATAACTGCAAATACAAGTTTATGTCACAAAGCACAGACTCTCAAACCATAAACTTGGGATTGTGGAAAATTTGCCACAATTGTAAAATGAAAAGTAAGTGAAAAATAGGTGTCTGAGTCCTTATATTCTGAATTGAAACCTGATTTGTACAGAAAACCAGCTTTAGAATCACTCAAAGTTAAGCAAACCTTTAGCATACTCTTTGAATCAGCATCAGTGATACTGCACCCTGTTGCACACCTTTTCTGCCACCATGCACCAGCCTACAGTTCCAGGTCTGTAATGTATGTCCTAATCAAAGATCAGCAGTCAGGTGAGGCAGCTCTCAGACACACTGGATCTGGTTTCCCCAGCCTTTATCAGATGAGGGGGACGGGGTGAGCAGGGAGAGGCTTTGTGTCCTTAATGGCACAGTCATTTCATCACTTTACCGCTCTGAAAGAGTAGAGGCCAAAGCGGGCCCTTTTTCTGGTGCCTGTTAATTACCGAAGGGAATTGGGCTTTTGAGGAGAATGAGTACGCAGACACTGAGAGCTAAAGGAATTCTCCACACTAACAGACAAACAAGAAAAACTCTCAGATTCTCTTAAAAAAAACGTCTAACGGTGCCATTGGGTACACAAATTGTGACCATAGCTATGTTAGATAAGAATGCTTGCTGTGACTGATGTATAATTTCATACACTACAGTGACAATTTACAATACGTCACAACCAGAGCGAGGTTACTAATGCTATTAAAATTGCAGTACATGCTACTTATTCATTCATACATTCATGGCTGAGTCCCTTATTTTATATTTGGCTTAATTATACAAGTGGCTATTTAAATAAATGACAATCTTTTTTTATCTACAGTTAAAGTCAGAATTATTATTAATATTTGACTAGATATTTTTCGAGACCCTTCAATACAGCTTAAAGTGACATTTAAAGGCTTAACTAAGTTAATAAGGTTAACTAGGCAGGTTAGGGTATTTAGTTATTGTATAACGATGATTTGTTCTGTCGACTATCAAAAAATATATAGCTGAAAAGGGCTAATAATTTTAACATTAAAATGGTTCATAAAAAATTAAAAACTGTTTTTATTCTAGCCGAAATAAAATGAATAAGACTTTCTCCAGAAGAAAAAATATTATCAGACATACTGTGAAAATTTTACATGTTATACATCATTTGGGAAATATTTAAAAAAGAAAAAAGGGAGGCTAATAAATCTGACTTCAACTGTATGTCAGAATACTACAGCACGAAAATATGTTTGCACACATAAAAAAAAATATTCAACACCTTCTTATCCTCAGTGTCAGTATAGGGTGCACCTTCATGAGAGAGCGTTGATTGATTATACGTGCTACACTTAGTTGCACTGCTGACACACACCTCAAATGCATCTGTGCTTTTTTTTTTTCAAACAGAGGAGATCGCATATGTGCATCTGGGGGACATAGCACATTCCATTTTATGCCACAGTTGCAGTACTTTTCCTGCTAGTGTAAATCTGACCTGAAATATTAATATTTATTCTGAAATTATAGTAATGAATCAAAGTAAAGCAAAATAACAATGAATATATATTTGCTCAGTTATGGATTTTTGTGCAAAAAAAAAATTACATGATGAAATTTGTATCTATTTTTATATTAATTTCAGTAATATTATTCAGGGTTCATACACATTTTTACTACTAAAATTTACTACTTTTCCATGATTTTTCCAAGACTTTCAAGTACATTTTCATGACCTAATGTTTCATGCAGTGCCTACATATGTGTGATAAAAGAATGTTCAAATTTATTACAGCAAATCATAAAACACGCAACAATCTATTCAGTTTAAATTCATATCTATGTGAAATTTATTTAGATAAAGCTTACACCGCACTAATAATGTGAGAGTATGTGATAGAAAAAAGTAAAGACAACTAACCTATATTCATATACAGATACCCGATTTCCATGAATTTTCCTAAACTTTGTTGGTTTTTCTGTTTTTCCAAAACTTTTCAAGACCTGGAAAATGCCCTGTCAAAATTCCATGACTTTTTCCAGGTTTTCCATGACCGTATGAACCCTGATTATTAAGCAGTGTGGACATGTTCATATGATGTATGTACAATACAGTTTGTAAAGGTAATATCTCACATTAGGCAACGCAGTGGCGCAGTAGGTAGTGCTGTCGCCTCACAGCAAGAAGGTCACTAGTTCGAGCCTCGGCTGGGTCAGTTGGAGTTTCTGTGTGGAGTTTGCATGTTCTCCCTGCGTTCGCGTGAGTTTCCTCTGGGTGCTCCGGTTTCCCCGACAGTCCAAAGACATGTGGTACAGGTGAATTGGGTAGGCTAAATTGTCCATAGTGTATGTGTGTGTGAATAAGAGTGTATGTGTTTCCCAGTGATGGCTTGCAGCTGGAAGGGCATCCGCTGTGTAAAACAAATGCTGGATGAGTTGGCGGTTCATTCCGCTGTGGCGACCCCAGATTAAAAAAGGGACTAAGCCGAAAAGACAATGAATGAATGAATTAATATTTTACATTATAAGAGACTTATTTTGTTTACCAAACGTATGGTTCTAATTGCATTGGCATTGTAAAACTTAAATAAAAGTTGTAACAAAAGATTTTTTCACCCCACATGTTAAATAGTTACTATTCTCTCAAAATCCTTCTGCATAAATCCTCCATTTTTTTTCTTTTTATATAAATATCTGCACAGAAATAGAACAAACATGTCTGCAGATTCTGTCTGGCTCAAAGATCCAGCTCAAACGTGGCAGGTGAAGATGAAGCTTTCAAGTTCACACATTGATCACTGCTATTTGCGCACGCTATCTAATGAATTATATTTTGAAAGACAATGCGCTTAGCTCTATAGCTGCTTAAGAGCAATGATTGAAGTATACTTTGAACTTAAGCTTGTGTAAGCAGTAAATTTACTATAGCTGATAAAACAGGTCTGTTCCTTTTGATTGACCGTCCACCTGCATTTCCCCACCCCCAAAATGCCTGCCACTGACCTCACACGCACACATACACACACTTGATGGACTCTCCAGGGCCCAGGACCCCCCCTTTGCCTGTCAGCCCCTTCCCCCATGGGGTAGAAAAGGGGGGTTCTTCACTGGAACTCTTGTACTCCCTTCAACAGCGGCCATCTGTAAGCAATCTGTCCGCTTTACCCATCTCCCAAGTTCCTCAGCCTCTGTCTGATTGATAGCCCCAAAAGGAGTCTTATGGCCCAAACTGTGGACACCAAATGTCCCTGTTCCCAATGCCATCATGATCCAATTATACACCGCATCAGTCCATTATGGTTGACTGCGCAGTACATAGCGTGAACTAAATAATCAGTCTTTTCGCCGCATGTAGGGTTTATGATATAAAAATGGCTTCTTATACAAAGAAAAGGGAGCCATTTGAATAAATCACGACCCTGATGGTAGTTTCAAGAAACAATATAACATTAATCCTTTTTATGATGGTGTTTTCATCTTAATCATATGTACTATTGTTGAACTTTTATTGTCTTTGTGGTGCTTGATGTAGTGTTTTGGGTGTACTATTGTAGTGCTTTGGGTGTATTATTATTATATAAGGTTCCAATACTAATGTATTTACTAACATAAACAAACAGCGAGCAATGCATTTATTAATGTATTTATTAATCTTCGTTAACGTTAGTTAGGAAATACAGTTGTATGGTTAGTAGGCATGGGCCGAAATAGTCAGGGTTCTGCCACTCTTGGTCTTGTAAATTCTTGTTTTGGTGGCAGAGTCCGGACACTAGCTCTGTTTTGTCTTGTCCTGTAGTGCTTGGCTCGAGTTTTCTTGGGGTGAGCACTTTTTTTGTCATTGTCTGGGTGCGCATCGTCATAGGTGCGGGCGCGCGGGGTCTGCGCGTCCTTGGGACGCGTGCTCTTGTACTCGTGTTTGTGTTGTTTCGTCAGCATCGCGCTGTTTCATTCTCAGCGTCTCAGTCTAGTTGGTTTCGGTTTTGGTTGGCGCTGAGATGAAACATACGCGTTGCATTTATGTGAGCGCACGGTAAAGTGTTTTCACTCATCGTGTGCTCGTGTCTTTCGTCTGTCAAAGCACACGGCTCTGTGTTTACATTGGTCGTGTGTTTTTGTTGTGTGCTTCAGTGTTGTTGTCTTGTTAAGCTGCGGTCACATTGGGCTTTTCCTCCCATAGACTTCCATTCATACGCACGCGAATATGTCAGACCAGAAACGCGGGGTCATGCGTCAAGTTTCGCATGTTGCTGCGGTGCAAAGTTCAAGCTTGGTGAACTATAACCTGCGAAATCGCATCACTTGACTGCGTGAGACCAATCGAGGATCAAAACAGGACCTCTCTGGACAGAAATTTAAAGCATGGAGCAATCGCTCGCTTTTTTAATGTCTAATCATCTTGTTTAATCACGCCCCTTTTCGCAGCACCGTACAACAGAATTTCGCACACACAAAACGCGGTTAATGAGTTCTCTCATTGGCTGTGTGTTCTAGTCTTGTTTAATGTGAGCACCTGGCTTGTGTTGTCTCTTTGTGTCAGGTGCTCTCCCGTCTATCGTCTAGTCCCACCCTCCTTGTTAGCCCATTATAAGTTAATTATGTTCATCTGTTTGTGTGTTAAATTACTCCTGCTTATATTCTCCTCATGTCTGCTGTCCTGTGCCAGTTCGTCATCGATATTTCCCTGTCCTGTTGTGTCCAGCCCTACCTTGTCCAGCCAACCCAGTCAAGTTTGTTTTTGCCTTATTATTCATGTTTTCCCCCTCGGGGTAGTTTGTTTTGCTCTTTTTTGCCTTTTTATTTTTGTATTATTATAATAAATATTACTTTACCCTGCACTTGGGTCCTCACCCCTTTTTCCCCTCATTGAACCGTGACAGAAATAAGATTCTGACGGTATCATAATCCAAATTCTTGATATCAACAATTGTATATCTGCGGATGGTGACATCATTGCTGATATCAAGAATTAACGTTGTTACTAGTTGAAATGTAATATTGATATCAAGAACTTAATTGTTGATATCAAGAATACATACCTTGAGAATGAATAAAAGTTAAAACAGCTTGCCATAGTTTAAGGTGACATTTAACTAGTGAAATTACAATTACAGATATCAAGAACTATAGTTCTTACTAGTTGAAATTCAGTTCTTGATATTCAGAATGAACATTTTTTACTAGTGAAACTGAATTGTTGATATCAAGGATTAACATTGTTACTAGTGGAAATGCAATTCCTGATATCAACAATTAGCATTCTGGATATTGACAATTAAGTTGTAGATATCAAGAATTTGGATTCTTGATATCAACAATTTAATTCTTGATATCAATAATTCATAACCGGTTAAGCAATAAAAGTAAAAACGGCTTGCCAGAATTGCCGTTTTGTCTATTATTGATAACAGGATATCAATTCTTGATATTGAATTGAATTGAATTGAATTGTATATCTGCGGATGGTGACATCATTGCTGATATCAAGAATTAACATTGTTACTAGTTGAAATGTAATATTGATATCAACAATTACCTTTTTTGATATGATGAATTCTTGACATCAAGAATGTTGACTGTTGATATCAAGAATTAAATTGTTGATATAAAGCATACATATCCTGAGAATGAATAAAAGTCAAAACGGCTTGCCATAGTGAAACTGAATTGTTGATATCAAGGATTAACATTGTTACAGGTGGAAATGCAATTCCTGATATCAACAATTAGCAT
Source organism: Danio aesculapii (assembly GCF_903798145.1). Classification (NCBI taxonomy): domain Eukaryota; kingdom Metazoa; phylum Chordata; class Actinopteri; order Cypriniformes; family Danionidae; genus Danio; species Danio aesculapii. The sequence goes on along the minus strand of NC_079451.1, from coordinate 4,606,757 downwards.
TCTGGATATTAACAATTAAGTTGTTGATATCAACAATTTAATTCTTGATATCAACAATTTAATCCTTGATATCAATAATTTATACCCTGTAAAACGGTTTGCGGAATAGCCGTGTTGTCTTTTATTGCATAACAGTAAATGAATTCTTGATATCAAGATGTATTTCTGCGAATGGTGACATCATTGCTGATCTCAATAATTAACGTTGTTACTAGTTGAAATGCAATATTGATATCAACAATTACCTTTTTGATATCAAGAACTGAATTGTTGATAGTTGAAATCAAGAATTAAATTGTTGATATCAAGAATTCATATCCTGAGAATGAATAAAAGTCAAAACGACTTGCCATAGACGAGTGACTTTTCGATTGTGCTCGCTGATCCTCATACATCGTTTTTTTTAATCTCCTTTCACACTTGAACAACTAAATTAATGCTTAGGTCTATTTATCCGATGCTGTAAAAGATACCCCATGAGCTTGAAAATAGTCAATCTTTCGTCATAATCTGCATAAGCTTTGCGTGACTAAAATAGTTTTAAAACATACCTGTCTAAACGTAATACTTCAGCCATGGTGTCATCCTTCTGATCATTGTTTTGAACTCTAAAACGTCATTTCCCTCCAGCGTGCAAAAGCAATTCCAATATTGATTCAGGATTATGAAAAGTTTTGATTCTGCATTTTTAGCAGAAGCACTTTAAAAAAAAAATCTTTCATGGATACAAGGCCATGTTGGTCTTTCAGAAAGAAGTCTTTCAGGTTGATGCAGAGTTTGCCTGATGTCAGCTGTAGGTGGCCATGCTTCACATGCACGCGCAAATGATGTATCTATCTGCCCAAAGAGGCTGTGCAGAAATACACATTTAAATTTGTTGACTGTTTGAGTTACCTGTCGTACTTGAGTTACTTGTCGGCTTGACGAATTTTAATTGATCGAACATTTTTTAGTTTTATGCCTTACCCAGAATATAGAAATACATATAAATACATTTAGATCATTTACTTTAATCATTACTATCAGAATGTGAAGAAATGTTTAACCAGCACAACAAAACATGTTTCTGAAGACAATTACTTACTGCACTGCACGCATTAGGATAGATCTATAAAAAAAATTTGACTGCTTTTCTTTAATTAAAATGGCTTAACTTGAAGTGCTTTAAAAAAATTGAAAAAATCCTTTCAAGAGTTCACACTTAGCTGATTATTGATTATAAGCAAGTTTGGCATGCTGTCCCAGGAGAGAGCCCTGAGATCAAAAGGCCCTTGAGCCCTGGGCTCCCTCCCGTTTGCAGGGCGAGAGGGGAGCTCAGGTAGATCTCGACAACTCCCCCTTTTTGATAAGAGCTGATGACTAAAATGATTGCTATGAAGAGATATGCTGCCGGTTGAGAGTTTGCATGTAGTGCTAAATTTAGATTGATCGATTTACTTGTAGTGCATGTTTTGGGAATGGAAACCGGAGAACCCGGGGGAAACCCGAGGGACGAACATGCAAACTTCCCACAGAAACGACAGCCAGCCTGTTAAAGGACTAGAACCGGTGACGTTCTTGCTGTGAGGCAACAATGCTAACCACTGGGCCACCATGCCGCCCTATGACGGGAAAAGTGGAGAAGTAGGGGTGGAAGGGGGGATTCTTCAAATCGAAGATGACTGTAGTGAGAAACCCTGGCTCTTTATAGTGGGTTAGGAATCGTCTGATTGGTGGATCATACATAGGTAATGCAGAACCAGCCGTGTTTACTCATAATCACGTGATCCTCTCATAAATAAACTTATGATATGTTGCCATATGGCGATAGCGTCCAACAGTGGATCTAACTCAGAAATTTCAAATTTAGAACTTTCCTTAAAATTAATAATTTTGTTGTTTGAAATGATTTAATTGGTGTTACAGTATTATAAGCTTTAACACAGAACTTATAAATGACACCCTATCATGTGTACAACATACAGTAAATATAGATATGTTATGCAGTAAATATTATAACAAGTAAATAACAGGTCTGGTTTATCCAGATGCATCAGAATAATGTAGCTACTAGCTAACAACGTTTATATATTATTCTATATACTATACTAAGCCTGTCTTAGAGCTAACTTGAACTGTTTCCATCACTGCTCTTATCAAACGTCCAATCTGCATCATTTTCATGATCACTAAAACCCATCTCATCCTCACTTTCATCTGCAGGAAGAGCCAGTTCTGTCCTTTTCTTCTTTCACTTACCATAGAACATGGTGGTGCTCGCTAATACACAGTTCCCTGTATTCATATCTATAGTATTGCCATTAAAACTACTAGATTTCATCCATAAATGCCATTAACATGCAACTAATCAACATGATATTACTAGCATTCATGTTGTTATTGCAACTTAAAAGATCACAGCTGACCTTGCTAGCTAGCTAACCCATTGCAATATTGCACGTTCCACTATTGCACACTGTTGCCATTTGGCAACACATACATTTGATCCATTTACAAAAAAAATAATTTGATAAGTTTTTTGAGTGATGAATATGTCATAATAAGTTACTAGCTGTGATGTTTCAGATTTTTTTGTGGATCTGACATAATTTGATCATTTGTTTTTATTAACGTTTACATTTGCATTAAGCAGCTACTCACATTAAACACCAGTATTTTAGAAATCATGCTACAGAAAAACACTGCACGTCATGTGACATAACCGAAGCACATCATTGGCTACATTGGCTACTCTTTCCAACAACAAAAAAAAAATTCAATGTCGGTCTTAAAGAAACAGTGGCAGGAAAATTAACATAAATATCATGTTGCCATATGGTAACACCATGCGGTATAGGGTTTACTAATGTTTACAAGCACAGCACAGAATTTTAGAATTACAGTAGTTACTGCTGAACTATGATTAGTAAATTCTGTACAAGCATTGTTCATTATTTGTTCATGTTATTCACTGCATTAACTAATGAAACCTTGTCGTAAAGTGTGATCATTATTATTATTATTAGTCGTAGTAGTAGTAGTAGTAGTAGTAGTATCATCCCAGATTTTGTGAGCTAATGTCCAAAGAAAGAATTGAAGACAAGGAGGTAGCAGTAGTGAAGCCACAGGGGAAGGATCCTTTTCCCACATGACTTTCAAAGAGAACAAACACCACCCCTCATCATTAAGATTCTCACGTATTTACAGCATTTTTTTTTTCAATAGCACCAGAGCGTCCTAGAAGTCGATATTGTTCATTTTATCTTGAAAGTGTTTGGTGTACATGTTGTGCTTGCAGACAAAAGCCCCCACATTCATAACGCCCAAACATGCATTATCTCTGTTCCTATTTGTCATGTGTGTGTGATCGCAGACAAGATATTGGGTGCATGTATGTGCGCATATGTGAACGCGTGCATGCGTGAGTGCAGATAATCTGAAGAATGCTGCTGTCTTGTCACGCTATTGCTATGTTTTGCCGCATCTGTAAGCCAGCTAGGGTAGAGATGGAGTACCTCAGTGTTTACCTATCTCACCAGACTCTCTTTTTTCCCCCAGTAGGTCTTCGGGCCTGAAGACAGAAAGTTCCAGAAGATGAGGCAGTAGGCACAAAATGGGAAGGCATCTGTTCACTGCTGGAAGAGTACAACGAAGGATTCTGAGAAATTATAAACAGGTTCCTCAAGAAAAAAAAAACAAAAAAAAGAAATCCCGGAGCCAAAATATTTGCACTTTCTCCTCCTATTGTTAGACATTTTATTATGTCCTTTGTTTGTGTTGTAAACGTTTTATTAGTATGACTTAAAGATTGACAAAAAAAATCAACCCATGCTCATTTGAAAGCATGTGTACAGAACTACATGTTTGAGAACCGACAAATATGCCCCCTGGACTACGTTGTCTTGCAGTTTTTGTTTTTACAAACGGACCCTTTTCACAAGACTGTTATGATTGCATCATCATAATCTATGATGACGCAATCATAACAATTATGTAAAACTATTTGAAAAAAAATGTAAAAACTATTTGAAAAAAAATGTAAAAACTATTTGAAAAAAATTGAAAAACTATTTGAAAAAAATTGAAAAACTATTTGAAAAAAATTGAAAAACTATTTGAAAAAAAAATTGAAAACCTATTCGAAAAAAATTTAAAAACTATTCGAAAAAAATTTAAAAACTATTCGAAAAAAATTGAAAAACTATTTGAAAAAAATGTAAAAACTATTTGAAAAAAAAATTGAAAAACTATTTTAAAAAATTAAAAACTATTTAAAAAAAATTGAAAAACAATTTGGAAAAAAAAATTGAAAAACTATTTGAAAAAAATTGAAAAACTATTTGAAAAAAATTGAAAAACTATTTGAAAAAAATGTAAAAACTATTTGAAAAAAATGTAAAAACTATTCGAAAAAAATTGAAAAACTATTAAAAAAAATTAAAAACTATTTAAAAAAAATTGAAAAACAATTTGGAAAAAAAAATTGAAAAACTATTTGAAAAAAATTGAAAAACTATTTGAAAAAAATGTAAAAACTATTCGAAAAAAATTGAAAAACTATTAAAAAAAATTTAAACTATTTGAAAAAAAAAATTGAAAAACTATTTGAAAAAAAATTAAGAACTATTTGAAAAAAAATTTGAAAAACTATTTGAAAAAAAATGTAGATTTAAAAAAACATGTACATTTATATGTATAACCATCAAATTACAAAAAAAAACAATTACTGCTTATGCGAGGTGATTCTAATGCAGTGTCTATGGGGCAGGATAGTAAATCTGACATTATTCTCTCTTCTTTCCGTCGTTATCAGTCTTAAGGCCTTAAGGCTCTGTGAAAGAAGCTGGTCGGCTTGTCGTTGTGCATAATATTCAATTCATCTTTATTTCTATAGAACTTTTACAGTGTAGATTGTGTCAAAGCAGCTTAACATAGAAGTTTTAGTAAAATGAAACTGAAGTTTCAGTTCAGTTTAGTTTATTTTAGTGTGGTTTAAATTTCACTGCTGAAACATGTCCAAAAACTAAAGAGCAAGTCCATTGATGCACAGCTACACAAGACCCAAACCAACCAAGCCAGTTCTGAGGAAAAAACTTTATCAATTGACGAAAGTAAAGGAAAGAAAAAAAAACAGGATCAGTTGGGCATGACCATAATACATCAGCTTAAAATCCACCATGTTCCTCTAACCCAACCGATAGTGTTTTAAATGCAAAATAGAAGAGCAAAGCCCCACTTTCTAAATCTAATTTTCCTTCGCTGGACTCAAAGCCTGGTCATGCTGCACCTCCCAAGTCTGGCACCATATGTAAAGCTACTAGTGGCCTGCTTCCACTGAGTGGTACGGTACAGTTCGGTATGCTTTTATGGCCGTTTCCACTGTCAAAGGGTACCTAAAAGCAAACCCTATGCAAAGAGAACCAACAGGCGCAAAGGGTACCATTAGGCGGAGCAAGATGCGCAGCTGAACGCAATTGGTTTACAGAGATACGTCACTCGCAGTAGCAGGAGAATGAAAACAAAGGAAGCGCCATTTTTAAAAACACAGCCGAGACATTACACTGTAATAATATATACATAAAATAACAAGCCATGGTCGACCCGAGCTCAAACAAACCTTGTCGTCGTCTTGATCTACAGCCACAAATCCAAGAGCAAAATCTGTTGTCCTGCTGTTGTTTTACGAGCCCGTCTAAAAGTTCGAGAGCTCTCACGATCGCGTCTATATTTGAAATAATGAGCTTTTTGAGATCATATTAATATCGTGAGCGTGATCATTAAAGCACTCTCAGACACTTTCAGAAAAGATAGAAACGCGAAAGTGAAAAAACAAAGGAGAAGCCGGAAAAAACAGCAGCAAATGATGTTTCTGCAACCTAAAACGTGATCAAACTGCCATGTTCAACTATTATCATCACCTATTGGACTATTATCAACTCGGAATGATGGAAATACTTTCTAACAGAGGCTACATTAGCTGGTGAAGATTAAAGACACATATGATAGGTTTGCTCTGACTGTGGGCTATATTTTGTGTTGTTTTTGAACCCAAATAAGGACTAAATGTATGCTGTTTGTAGTTTTTCCGTAATTGATAACATATTGGAGACTGTAAAGGTCTGTATGTGTTCATATATGTTGCATTTATTTATTTATTTTATAAAATCACAGACGTTACAGCAGGCTATTTCGCCCTATCATTGATCTGCGGTTATAATCATGTTCATAGAAAGGTTAGTAATGAATAGGCCCACACGGAATCTGCGCTCACAGAATTCCGCAGATTTACTCTGTTTATTTACTTGAGTAAATGTGTGTAAATCTATATTTATTCAGTTTTTAAATTAATTACAGTAATATTATTGACTAATATGAAAATGTTCATCTGATTTATGTACAATGCAGTTTGTACAGTAATACTTTCTGTCTTTTAGTAGAGATACTATATGAGAGACTTGCTTTGTTTACCAAATGAAGTGAATCTAATTGAATTTGCATTTTAAACATTAAATAAAAGTTAAAAAGATTTAATTTTTTTATTTCACATATTAAGGTTTTAGTTATGATACTCCCAAAATAATTCTGCAGAAATCTGCAGACTTTTACAAAAATTCTCTGCAGAAATATCAAAAAATGTCCGCAGATTCCGTCTGGCCCTAGTAATGAACATTTATTCACAAGTGTTTAAGTGTATGAAGCATCTGTTTTGTGAGAAGTGCTTCTCATATAATATGTGAACGACCCTTACGGCTTTGCTGTGACATTTCCTCGAGTCAAAATGACGTCGTCTGAAACTTTGTCGTACACCACGCCCACCAAAAGGGTATCCTTTTGGTAGTGGAAACGCAAGCTTGATTAAGGTGACTCGTACTTACCCATAACTTACTGTACCTCTCAGTGGAAACGAGCCATAAGCAAACCAGTCACAACAGAAAAGCCATTCATATGGCGGCAAGTGGTCAACTGCAACTGCCCCATAGCGTTTGTTTTACACATAAAATACAGCCAAATGTACCAGCGAGCACATATTTCTCGGTTCTCAAAAATTACCACCTGGACACATTTTCCTAATAAGACTGTGTTGAAAAACTGCATTTCAGAGCAGACAGACTGTAAGTGTGAATGATTTTCTGCTACCGTCCACATTTCCAGCACATCCAACTCAAAATGCTTATCCAGACAGTATTACTTAGTTTGTGAATGTCATTTTAAAAAGTTAAAAAGTTAGCTTTTTTTTTTTTTTGCTGTTGTTCTTTAGCATGTTGTTGTTTTTGAAAATGTCCACTCAACCACTGTGTTTGCCTCTTTGTTCGCCTTGGTAACGGAACTAATGGAGCATTGATAGTGAACAAGAAATGGAGCAAAATGGTTTCAGTCGACAAACATTAGCCACGGTCTCGCAGACCTGCACCTCACGCTCGCCTAACCATCGCCTCAGAATTGGCAGTAAGTTCCGCATCGTTCATTTAGAAGTCAGAGGTCAGAAACACTACCACGCGAAATTAGTTTTGTAAATGTCACGAAACGCTACACTTTGCTTCACTCACTTCCAAATGGATTATTCAGCAAGTACATGATGTTTCTGTTCTGTTGTTTTCATCATGTCTTTATCAAATCTTTAGTGTTCAAATGACATAAAGCAGTACAGTAACAATAGATGTTCCACATCACTATAGCAGGGTTTCTGCAGACATGGTGCCAAATTGAAGACTTTTTAAGACCATTAAATATTCAATTTAAGACCTTTATCATATACAACATATTAAATACAATATCAAAAACACGCGAGAGAAATTGTAAAATCACAAAATTAGTGGTAAAATTTATTTATTTACATTGAACAGTACTAAAGACAGGTTAGATGCGCTATTAAACTACAGAAAAAAAGAATATCTTAAGGCTAATTTATACTTTCGTCTCACGAAGTGAAGTTTGATAAACTAATTTCGAGAGGAGCATGTGATATGATTGAGCACGTCTGGCCACTCATCTGTAATCAGTAATAATCCAATCAGAGTGATCCTAGTTTACTATAAATGGATGATTTTCTCCCTACTGTTCTATCTTCGTTTGGAAGAATCCCCCCTTCCACCCCATCTCCTCCTTTTCCTCCTTTTTCTAAAGGGGGAGCTCTCGAGACCTACCTGATCTCGGATCTCCTGATATGCTTATCGACCGGGTGGGAGCCCTGGGCTCAAATATCTCCGAGCTCTGGGTTCTCTCCCGGGACAGCATGCCAAACCTGCTTATACGCCAAGCATATCTAAGTGGGAACTCTTGAAATGCTTTTATACTTGCCGCGTTCGCCGTTGTGATATTTTTTAAAACGACAAGGAGCGGTCAAAAGAAACCCACTGTAAAATCATACGGATAAACAGAAAAGTAGAAACAAGATTTTTAAAATAAATGTTTTTTAATATTTTTATAATTTATTATAATGATTATAAAATTTTATAAGCATTCAAGATTTGCTTTAATCCAACTTTGATGCATCACTTGCTTTTGTTCATATCTCGGACAGTTCTACCTATTAAAGTTAAATATTAAAGACAACAGAACATGGGTTGCTCTACAAATATATTTTTTATTAAGGCAAGAATAAAAGCAAAAAAAAACGTACTAAAAATACTGACGTTTTTTTTTTTTTGCCCACTCAACAATTCACACATCACTGCCTGGCTAGTTTCTGTCCTCTACTTAAAAGCTAAAAAGGCAATAATGGTTGAACATTCCTGACCATTATCACCAATAAAGCCTAGAAATTGGGCATTAGAATATTGTAAACAGATTCAAATATTATTTTCCAGTTATCAAAGAAATAATTTGCTACTTAATTTTAGTTTGTAGCTATTAATTTCTTCAAAATTGTAATATATAAATCAGTGTAAAACCTATAAATGGTCAAAAAACATATTCTGTAAGATTTCACCCGAAATCTGTTCACTCCGCCAGCCGAAATCATGTCGCGCACACCGAAAGCATCACATTCGCCGTTCGCACTGAGTTCAATAACAGAAAGCTAATTGGCGATTGCATGTTGGTCTCATTTGTAGTTATAATACCGCAAATTACATGGTCACACTTTACAATAAGGTTCATTAGTTCATGTTAATTAATGCATTTACTAACATGAACAAACAATGAACAATACATTTACTACAGTATTTGTTCATGCTGGTTAACGTTAGTTAATGAAAATACAGTCATTCATTGTTAGTTCATGTTAACCCACGGTGCATTAACTAATGTTTACAAGCATGGACTTGGATGTTAATAATGCATTAGTAAATGTTCAATTATGATTAATAAATGCTGTACAAGTGTTGTTCATGTTAGTAAATGAATTAACTAATGAACCTTACTGTAAAGGGTTACCAATTACATCAGGACTAGTGAAATAAAGAACTACAACACCACGAAAACCAAGCAACAACAGCAAAAAATAATTTAAATGAGCATTAGATATAGCGTTACACGGACAACGGAAAAATAAGACCTGTATAAAAATATTTAATACCTAGAATAGCGTATTCAAGAGTTTTTAAGGCCTAAAATTTTGATTTTTAAATTTGAGACTTTTTAAGACCCCGCAGAAACCCTGTATAGACTGTTGATTAAGTGAACTGGCTTAATTTAGTTGCATAGTTCCATAAAGATCCGCATTTACGATCTCCTCTGCTAAAAATAAATGTTTAACTATGTTTTTTTTTTTTTACATGCATCATGTATTGCCATGGTATGCTTTGAGGTATACCTGGAAGTGAGTGATATGTAAATACCATGGAGAATTGTGATTTAATCACTCACTACCATTTACCATTTTCCTGTAGGTCTTACAGCAATTCAATGTAAAACAATGATTTCCCGGCGCGATGTGTTAGCTGGAGTTTGTTCAGTAGCAACGATTTGCTTCTCAGCCAAGGTAATTAACTGTGTAGTTATGTTGCAGGAATTAATATGAAAGAAATAGATAAAGAAATATTTACAGTGACTCAAATTTATGCTCTACAGTATGCAATCATTTACTGGGCTTTGGAAATGATCATTTCTTGTCTGTTCCAAAAGCAAATCTTTCAAAGCCTTGCAAAAAGGCAGTACATTTAGAGATGTAAATATATTTACTCCTTATTTCAGTTTCATGATCTTTCTACATTAGGAAGGATGCGTTTGGTCATTTGTTTTGTTTTTGTTTTTTCTGTGTGTGAATGTTTTATCTTTCATTTGTGTGAATGTCTTTGTTTTTTTCACTATCAGACATGTATTTGGTTGCCATACTTTTGGCCTAAAAATGAAAATACTCCAGTCAATATTTATCGTATGTGCTTTATGGTCTTTTATTTTTCAATTACACCATGAAACAGTGTTTAGCAAACTCTCAAGACAATGTCAAACTCAATTTGAATATTCCAATTAGAGTTAATTGTAAGTACTGTAGGTTGTTTTACGCTGATCATAAAATGTCTGTCATTTGTCTTCATAAAAGTCTGTACATCACAATGTAAAAATGACAACCGGTGACAATACACAGTTAAAACATTTTGTGTTTCCTTGTTATTCTTTTCATATTCTTCTGCTCTTGTTATTAAAGCATGTATTCCTTTAGTAAATCAAGATGAATTAAGAATCCTAATACAAATGAATATAGATAAATGCCTAAATGCACATTTAGTCAATTGTGGCAATTTGATCTCATTCAATGTTTAACATCTGCAAATACATTTATTAAAACGGGGTTTAAGTTAGCACCAAAAGACATGCATTTCTTGACACAAACCTTTTAGAAATATACAGTTGAAGTCATAATTATTAGCCCCCCTGAATTATTAGCCCACCCTGTTTATTTTTTTACCCAATTTCTGTTTAATGAAGAAGATTTTTTTTAACACATAAACGTAAGAGTTTTAATAACTGATTTATTTTATCTTTGCCATGATGACAGTAAATAATATTTGACTAGATATTCTTCAAGACACTTCTATACAGCTTAAAGTGACATGTAAATGCTTATCTAGGTTAATTAGGTTAACTAGGCAGGTTAGGGTAATTAGGCAAGTTGTTGTATGTCGATGGTTTGTTCTGTAGACTATCGGGGGGGGGGGAATTGCTTAAAGGGGCTAATAATATCGACCTTAAAATGATTTAAAAAAAATTAAAAACTGCTTTTATTCTAGCCGATATAAAACAAATAAGAAAAAATATTATCAGACATACTGTGAAAATTTCCTTGCTCTGTTAAACATAATTTGGGAAATATTTAAGGAAGAAAATAATCAAGGGGGGGGCTAATAATTCTGACTTCAACTGTATATGTTTTTAAAAACATAAGAACTTAATGATGTACACCTGTTAAATGTTTTATCAGATTTTTAAATGTACCTTTTTTGGAACCACTATAAAATTAAGTTGAGCAATTTAATTTGATCAAGTTACTGATCCCTTATAATTTCTGAAACATCAGATCAATATAAAGCTGCGGTCACACTGGGCTTTTCCTCCCATAGACTTCCATTCAAACGCACACGAATGCGTCAGACCGGAAACGCAGGTTCATGCGTTAAGTTCGCAGTTCGCTGCGTTGCAAAGTTCAAGCTTGGTGAACTCTGACCTGTGAAATCGCATCACTTGACTGCGTGAGACCAAACGAGGCTCAAAACACGACCTCTCTAAACAGAAATTTAAAACATGGAGCAATCGCGGGCTTTTTAAATGTCTAAACATCTTGTTTAATCCCGCCCCTTTTCGCAGCGTCATACGACGGAATTTCGCACACACAAAGCCCAGTGTGACCGCAGCTTAAGCTCACTGGCCACTTAATCAGGTGCATCTAGTTTCACGTAATCAGCTGCATACTTCAATGGATTGAGTCTGGTAATTTTGGAGTACATTTGATTGTGGTGAACTCTTTGTCATATTTAAGTAACCAGTTTGAGATGATCTGAGATGTGTGCATTATCCTGCTGGAAGGTTCCATCACACAATGGACATGCTGTAATGTGGTCATAGAGGTATGGACAAGACAACAATACATTGGTAAGCCATAGGCCAAGTGTGCCAAGTTCTTTCATACTATTTATGCAAAACTTTTACACTACCATCTGAATTTAGCTGAATCAGCAAAGCATTTTGCCCACCTTATAGCAACTTACAAAATGTTTCTTGTTTCTGCCCATTCTCCGTAAGCCCAAAAGATTATTGTGAATATAAATTGCAGTATACCGGCAATATACAAACATAACACATTCAATATCACTTGATCAGCTTTATTACCCATTCTGAAACTTTTCAGCAGATAATCTTGACCGTGTCAGCATTATTAGTCTCAGCATAGCCTTATGTAATGTGATTTGCCCATATTTAACATTTGTGTCAACAAGCAGTTGAACAAGACTACCTAAAGCCTAGGACACAGCAAGTTGACATTAAAAAAAATTGCAGCGATGAAAGCCAACTGTGTTGTTACCTCGACTCAGCTACATCTGGTCCAAAAAGTTGAGCTTGAATGCACCAAATGAATGACAGTCAACTGAAACAAGAGCGCACATTATGTGCCTGCGTGACAGGATGTATCTTTCCATTCCAGCAGGTGTGTAGTCTGTATATTCGTTCCACAAATGGAAACCAGAACTAGTGCTGTACACATACAAACCGCAAACAGGAGCTGCATCTCAAATGGCACACTATGCACTCATGCACTTATGCACTTACACACTCAACAGCATAGTATATGTATGTAGTGTCGTCCCAAATGGAACACTAATGTTTTTTTTTCACCTTATTGTCTATTACATGTGTAGGACTTTCTAGTATGTGTCAGTATTGTTTATAATATGTATATTATTGATGATAGGTGTTATTATGCTTCAGAGTATTTGAAGAATAAATGTAAGTATGTATATTTTCCATGTTAGTTTAAATGCAGGCACATATATATTGTATTTTCATATATGTCATAATTCTGATTGTAGAGATGTGTATTACCGTTTCTAGCCGATAGGTTGTGTCTGTATATAAATTAAGACGCAAGTTTCGTTTTTCCTCAGTTAGTTATTGTTTGGGGCCGGTATGTTTGCTGGTTTATAACCTAGCTAGCTAGCGACTAGCCACTGTTGATTAAACGAGGAAGTACGTCGAAGTTTGACAGATTAGTGTAACGCCAGTACTTAGGCTGTCTAATTGTGGACAAACATTGCGTGTGTGAACGCAATAAAAGTTCAGCAGTGGCTCGAGTTGTATCCATCGTACTTGCCCTGAAACCCTTCCAGTGGGGAGTTTATTGAGGTACAGTGAGTAACTCTGTAAAAACTGGACAACATGTCTTTAAAATTAAAGTGGCTTCGCTGACTTCGTTTTATTTTTATTTTATGATTATATTTTAGGCAGCACGGGTACTCAGTGGTTAGCAAAAGGGGTCACTGGTTCGAGCCTAGGCTGGGCCAGTTGCTATTTCTATGTGGAGTTTCCATGTTCTCCCCATGTTTGCGTGGGTTTCCTCCGTGTGCTCCGGTGTCCCCCAAAGTCCAAAGACTTGCGGTGCAGGTGAATTGGGTAGGCTAAATTGTACGTATAGTGTATGAGTGTGAATAAGTGTTTGTGGATGTTTCCCAGTGATGGGTTGCAGCTGGAAGGGCATGCATTTTGTAAAACATATGCTGGATAAGTTGGCGGTTCATTCCGCTGTGGTGACCCCAGATTATTAAAGGGACTAAGCCGAAAAGAAAATGAATGAATCATTATATTGTAGGCGCCACAGGTACTTGATGGTTAGCCTGGTACGCCTCAAAGCAAAAGGGGTTGCTGGTTTCAGTTGCGACTGGGCCAGTTGGCATTTCTATGTGTGTTTGCATGTTCTCCTTATGTTTCCTCCGGGTGCTCAGGTTTCCCCCACAGTCCAAAAATATGCGCCATAGGTGAGTTGAACAAACTAAATCGGCCATAGTGCATGTGTGAATGTGAGTATGGATGTTTGCCAGCACTGGAAGGGTAGCGGCTGGAAGGGCATCGGCTGTGTAAAGCATATACTGGAATAGTTCATTCCACTGTGACTAAGCTGAAGGAAAATGAATGAGTGAGGAATAATTATATTGTATTTTTGTTTCTAGCAAGAAAATAAACAACCTTATATTCTGACCTCAGACTTGGTTCACATTGAGTAAAGATTCATGAGACCTGAGACAACAGTATGTTTGAACGCAACTTCAGAGAAGGAAACACACCCCTGTTCACAGCAGCTGTCGGCCATTTTCTCCTTAACGCCCACCTGAATAGCAGGTCTCCTGAAGTACTTCCAGACCTCGACTGAGGCCTCATCACGTTTGAAATGTTTCAGATTGTTCAAAAGCTGTAATCACAGCCAATCAAACGAGAGAGCCAATCTGCAGGGAGACACAGATTACTGCACTGCAAAGAGCTCCTTATCTGGTCAACAGTTACAACCTTACTTCTTGCCAAAGAATCTTGTTGATCTTGTTTTGAGAATACAGCACTATGAAGATCAGATTGTGTAAGATTATTATGATTGTTTTAAGATTATTCTTTTTTTCTTCCTTGGTAAAGCTTGAAGTTGGGTATTTGACTAGCAAATTTATCTTAGTTACAATCAGAGACACAATTTATGACTTTGACATGACTTTATTTTAGCTGTAACTTTAAGTTTGCACATGAAAAAAGCTCTATCACACTTAAACTTGCTCTTTAATGACAAAATACATTCTGTTATGTTTGGTTGCACTGCACAGTGGCTCAGTAGTTGTAGCACTGTCATCTCAAAGCAAGAAGGTTGCTGGTTCAAGTCCCGGATGGACCAGTTGGCATTTCTGTGTAGAGTTTGCATGATGTCCACGTGTTTGCCTGAGTTTCTTCTGGGTGATTTCCCCCACAGTCCAATGGCATGCAGTTTAGATGAATTGGATTGGATGAATTGGATGAACTACAGTACATTGGCCGTAGTGTGTGTGAATGCGAGAGAACATGAGTGTTTCCCAGTAATGGGTTGCGGCTGGAAGGGCATCCGCTGCGTAAAACATATGCCGGAATAATTGGTGGTTCATTCTGCCGTGGCGACCTCCTGATAAATAAGGGACTAAGCTGAAGGTAAATGAATGACTGAATGAATGAATGTTTGGTTGTTGTAAGCTTCAGAATTTTGAGAGGCTACATGCAGTCATTTTGCATTGTAACAACTTAAAGTCAGAATCAAGTCAGAATTTGAATAAAATTTGGCACAATATGGATGTGTGATCATCAAGATTTAAATCAATAATCAGTTAAAACAAAAATCTTGTTTTAGTACTTAAGTTTAAATGCTTGGTTTAGGGACTCTAGAACCTAAAACTTAAGCTTAAAACTAGTTTTTGCGACGTTTTAACACAAAATAAGAAAAACAAACTGTTTAAAAATCGATTAACAAGTTCTAAAAGTAAGTGCTGTAATAATACTTATTTGAAACCTTTTTGTTTTCATTGATCAGTTCAGTTCAGTTTCCTTTATTTTGTCATTCAAAACATCACAATAAAATTGTAATGCAGAACGAAATTACGTTGCAACAGACTCAACAAGAACATAAAATAACATCACTATACAAACGCTAAAATCCTAACATGATAACCAAGCTTTTATAATTTCATAAAAATATAAAATATAGTTATATAAGATATAACCTAATTTTAAAAAATCTCTGAAGAGAATAACTTAATACTTAATTGACTTAAATAACTTAAATAATTATTTAAACCTGGGTACATTTTCTTTTTTTTCAAGAAGTCTTACAAAGTATTATTGTCATAATTTCAACAATTTTACTTATTCCTAGTCTGTATGTTTTTAAATCCTTCATTGATTTCTCATAAGTTATATATGAGAAATAGATGTTAATGAGATGCCGTGGTGAAAAGAGTACAAAAAAATCATACTTAAGTAAAAGTACCATTACTTGCCTAAAAATGTAGTGCAAGTAGAGTAAAAGAGTAAAATCTGTTGTAAATATTACTCAAAGTATGGGTCAAAAATAGACCTTTTAAAAGTAGAGTAGTGAGTTTTACGCTGTAAATTGTAAATTGGTTATCGCCAGCAGACACACAACATGATAAGCCTGATCTCACGAGAAAACGTAAGTATTTTATGTTTTATCAGTTTACTGGCTAATTCGAGTTCAGTCGTACGAAATTGTGTGATTTTTAAAAAGGAGGCGTGGCACCTAACCCCACCCCTAAACCCAACCGTCATTGGATGAGTAAATCATACTAAATTGTACGAATTAGATTGTACGAATGCGTACGGATTAGCCACTAAATCAAAAAGTTACGAATTGCCGTGAGATTGTGTTGTAATATTAGGTTAGATTTAGGTTGTGATGTCAGGTGACCAAAATTAAATGTTTAGCCAGCGTCTAGGGATTTAGAAAGTGTGTTAGAAAGTGACCAAAATCAAATGTCGAGACAACCTCTTAAACCAACGTCATGTTGACATGAAATACTGACATTTATTTGTCAGGTATAGCAACCAAAATCCAACGTCTGATAGATGTCATAGTGGTAGCATCCACACAACTTCAAGCTGTAACACCATTAGACGTTGATATTTGGTTGATTTTAGGTTGGACATTGGACATTGATGTTGGCCTGATGTTGGGTTCTGATGTCAACCCGATTTACATTTCGAAACAAAATAGTTAGGGTTAGGGTTAATCTGATGTCATGTTGATGTCACCTGCTGGGTGTTTAAGGCCATTTAGGTCATCATACAGTAAACATCCTTCATCTTCACATCAGTGACATGCATCTAAACAGTCTCTGGGTCAATGTGTGTAAAGATTCTGTACATCTTCTTGGACACTTTTAATGCTTTCAAACAGTTTTCTGCGGTTATAAATTGTCCATGTCTTGAGGTTGTTCATTATGATATGATTTACCTTCTATGTGTGATTTAATTGGACAGGAATCTCTCAGCCAATGCCCATAGAGAATAAAAAATAAAAGTAGTGACTTCAGGTTGAGGGAAAGTAGTGGAGTAAAAGTACCGATACTGCACTAAAAATGTACTCAAGGGAAAGTAAAAGTACACATTTATAAAACTACATAGTAAATTACAATTTCTGAGAAAAACTACTCCATTACAGTAGTTTGAGTATTTGTAATTTGTTACTTTTCACCACTGATGAGATGTAAATTATATGTTACAGTTTTTCTCAGTGGCTTTGTGCATTTCTCACTACCCTATTTACATTTGCACAACAGTTAATGGATTTCACGAAACAATTAGGCATTTGCGCACATCATAGTAGCAGTTTCTCATTCCTTCCAACAAATTGCAAATGCTTTTGGACATGCATCAATTGCTTTCATACAGCTCTCTGCTGTTTTATAACATCATCATTTGCTTATGTCATGTCAGTCAAAATTAACCAAACTTGTGAATACTGACTAGTCATACCATATAAAACTAATAGTAAACTAATAGTCATTAGTAGTCAAAATTGTGAAACATTTCGAGTGGTCTTTGATGAACCCAAAAGAGCACATGTCACTCCGCTACTCACCCGTTTGCACTGGCTGCCAGTTGCTGCTCGCATCAAATTCAAAGCTCTGATGTTTGCTTACAAAGCGACCTCTGGCTTTGCTCCTTCATATCTGCTCTCACTTCTGCAGATATATGTGCCCTCCAGAAACTTGCGTTCTGTGAATGAACGTCGCCTCGTGGTTCCATCCCTAAGAGAGAAGAAATCACTTTCCCGAACTCTCGCATTCAATCTGCCCAGTTGGTGGAATGAACTCCCTAACTACATCAGAACAGCAGAGTCACTTGCTGTCTTCAAGAAACGACCAAAAACTCAACTATTTAGTCTCCAGTTTCCTTCCTTATCTGTAACTGCCTCTCTGGCTATACCACTAACTATACTCTCTCTCTCAAAAAAAATAATAATAATTACATTACTAATGCTTTGCTTCTTAAACTTTACACACCTGAAACTTGCCTATAGCACTTATTCACTACTGCTCTTATAGTTGTGTAAATTGCTTCCTTGTTCTCATTTGTAAGTCGCTTTGGATAAAAGCGTATGCTAAATGACTAAATGTAAAATGTAGATGTAAATGTAGAATGTAGGCATTTAAGCTGGGAACTGGCCTAAACATCACAGCGCCGGATTGACTATCAAATCATCGTCATTCCAAAATGACCTTTCCAGCAGCAGTAAAGAAAAGGCCACATGTTAAATATGCCCGGAATGGCAATGAAACTAAGAAGTTTTATAAAAGAGGCAACTCCCTGTTTCCAGGTGCACAACTGATCAGATGTCCACTTATACATATCGAACAAGAGCCTGTCCAAAGAGGATGTGAGATCATTGTTGAAATGCAGCAGAGCATTGAGGTATCCGAGTTTTATTTTCCTTTCGAAGCAGAAGCGCTGAGATAAGTTGTTGAAGACGAGGACGGTGTGAAGGGTTTGGGTTATGGGGGGGTGGTGGAGAAATGAAATAAGGCTTGTAAAGCAGCTGGGATACATGTGTCTAACACTGACACATGTGGCGTTTGACTTTCAGTGTGAAGTTCAAAAGAATTTTATAATGACGCAGCTGCTTAAGGATGTGTACATGAAAGAGTGTGTGAGGGGGGTGCTTTGTAGAGGAGGATAATAGATTTCCATTGTTCTTAAAACATCTATTGAGTCCAAAAAAAAGAGCAAGACCTGAATTTATGTAAAAATGTTGCAAAACTTTTGAATGCTGTGTTAATCAGTTTCAGCTCTGCTTTATTTAATGTAAATATCTAAGTCTTAATTAACTGTGGTTATGATTACTTAGTGAATGAAAACAGAGCCTGTTTCAGTAAGGTGGTTCAACCAACTCGGAGTTTAAACTTGAACTCTGAGTTGATTTACAGAGAGATTTAAAACTCAGAGTTTTCAGCTCAGAATAGCTGATCTGAGTTGGGTCAGTCAACTCTGAGTAGACTTGATGTGATTAAACTTGAGTTGTAGCAAATATGACCATATATTTAAAACAGGAACACCACTGCATCCGTGAAACAGAGACAGTTAGCGTGGGAAAACCTAACTGCTCAAGTTAATGTTTAAAGCATTTAAATATTTAAGTATATTTAAAAAAAGTAATGTAATGTGTGACGTTTATTGACTTTTCGCTTCAAAAAGTGGGGAATATGCCGTAATTGTAAAGTTGTTTCAGATGTAATTGCTTTAAATTACATAAAATAGGCTACTGCATAGTTTCTACAACAAATTTGACAAAACAAGAATGCATATAGCCTTAGCTTAATGTTCTGTGGAAAGTTTGATTTAGGGTTCCCACTTTTACACAAGTTTATCAGTTTTTAATAGATTTAAAAGTGCACTTGTGTGTCTGTCTTTATTATTGATCAAGTGATAGAGGTTGATATGACATTTTAGAATGAGTAATAATCCCATTAATTTAGTTACAGTATATATTGAAGGTCTGTGAATTTAAGCTAATTATTCATTAAAAAAGGACAAGCCATTCTCGTATGTGACTTTGTTCTTTGTGTGACTGAAATGTAGGTAATAGCTATGTTTCCATCCAAAAATGTGAATTAAATTTATGTGTAAAACTGGAATATTGCATAAAAGATATGCGAATAAAGCAGCGTTTCCATCCAACGAGTCAAAGAGAACAAAATCATCACTTCCTGCTTAACTTGGGCCAAATATCAACAGTAAAAAATGAATTTAGTGCAGTAGAAGAAGCTGCGTGAATCTTTATTTAATAAATGACTTGCCCCTCAGAAGACAATGCTGACTCACAATGAACGCGTGGTGGAGTTTGAAGCCATGAGACGTGGAGAACAGACACTCTTGATGATACTATCAGGCACTCTGGAGGTCAATAATAATATTATAATACTGAAATGGTTCAGGCATTTTAGAATGACCAAAACAACATTTCAGATGTTCTACAGTGTGCTCAGCCTGCTGGTTTGTCCATTCGCACACATTGTCATCTTTATATGATCTTGCATAACAAACCTTTTTTAACGCGTATACTGGTATTTGTTCGGTAAAAGTGATTCCATCGTAGTTTATGCGCATCTTTTCTTATCAAATAAAAAAGATTATCCTACTCAGTTATGCGCATATGTTTTTATGCCTAATTTCAAAAGTTATTAGCATCTTGGCATTTCCATCAACCGATTTTTTTTTTCTTTAAAACCCACCTATTTTAAAAAATGTGCATAAAAATAGGTGGGTGGAAACGTAAGGCTAAGGCGAGAAATACCGATTCGAATTTAAAAAAGGGGAGGAGACCGACAGAAACTCTGAGTTTAGAAAATCGAACCTGCTCCTGACCAGGTTAGGTTCACAGAGTAAGTTACCACGGTAACTGACTCAGAGTTAAAGTTACCTCTCTTTCAGAAACAGGCTTGACTTACCCTACTTTCTCGAGCTTGACAAACCTGCCATTTTGAAATGGAAAACCTTTCTGAAACAGGACATGACTATGTAAATTAAGTAGTCATTAAGTGGACACAGAACAGTGCATATATTTGAGATTCACAGTGGTTTTATTTGCCAGATTTAAAGAAAAATAAATAAATTATTAAATAAATGTATCTATAACAAGAAATGCTTAGGTCCATCATCCATCCATTTATTTATTTATTTATTTATTTATTTATTTATTTATTTATTTGGTTAGTTAGTTAGTTAGTTAGTTAGTTAGTTAGTTAGTTAGTTAGTTAGTTAGTTGGTTAGTTAGTTAATGCCAATGAAATGGTTTTTAAACACTCATATTATATATATCCTGTTATTTCTTTTAAACACACACCAAAACTGGGCTCTTAAATCTCAAATGTATCAATGACTAATGGAATATCGTTGCTTTTGATTTTTCAGATTTTTTTCATTTTCTTTTACAAAACTTTGCAAAATACATATTATATTAAATTATATTATATTATATTATATTATATTATATTATATTATATTATATTATATTATATTATATTATATTGTATTATATTATATTATATTATATTATATTATATTATATTGTATTATATTATATTATATTATATTATATTATATTATATTGTATTGTATTATATTATATTATATTGTATTATGTTATATTATATTATATTATATTGTATTATATTATATTATATTATATTATATTATATTATATTATATTATATTATATTGTATTATGTTATATTATATTATATTATATTATATTATATTATATTATATTGTATTATATTATATTATATTATATTATATTATATTGTATTATATTATATTATATTATATTATATTATATTATATTGTATTATATTATATTATATTATATTATATTATATTATATTATATTATATTGTATTGTATTGTATTATATTATATTATATTATATTATATTGTATTATATTATATTATATTATATTATATTATATTATATTATATTATATTATGTTATATTATATTATATTATATTATATTATATTATATTATATTATATTATATTATATTATACAACTGAAATAAAATTAGGATTTTTTATTATTCTAACAAAAGTAAACCAAACCGTCTGAATTATTTCATTTTTTGCATTAATTGTAAGGCTTTTGGATAAATTAGAGCATTGTTAATTAAAGTAGAATACACATCATGATATAAACAAACACACACACATACAACAATGAAACATCAAGCACAGTTTTATCACAGTTAAATTAGATATTGTATTATGTTGCAAAGAACTCCATCAGATCCGATGGAGATCTTTGTATTAAAATATATTGAAACGGTCATGTGTTGTATGCATTATTTAGTAAGATTCAGTCCAAATGTTGTGTCCACCTTCGTGTGAAAAGCAGTGCAAAACTCTGTAAGCCATTATGAAGCACATTAGAGCTCGTGGAGGCCAGTCATTTAGACAACAATGCACTTAATGGTTCAAGCAAAATAAAGCATGTGAAATTGTTAAGGGGCATGTTAGGTCTTTCAGCGTGAACCATTTGTGTCAAAACACACTGCTGTCTGTCTGTCTGGAGCAGCACCTGCCTAACAGGCCGTGATCTCCGGGTTCAGAGGTCAAAGGTCACATCTAAGACAGGCATGTGTGATTGAAAACACAGCTGGACAAATCAGGGCAGGTGTCTGTCCATTTATTTACCTTTCATCTTGAGCTACTTATCAGAATAGAATACTGAAGTACTGCACAGTATTTACCTTTTCCTACAGCCAATGATGCTTTGTGTGAATTACGAGAGCAACATCTGTGCTAACACTCTCTATGAAGCCTGTGCGTGAAATCCATTACAATGCATGCATAGTTAATTATAAATTACCTTATGATATAATTTTGAAATAACTTTGATGATATGTTTTGGCTGTTTAAAACAACATCATCTCACATGAAAAAAAATACTATAGTAAATTATAATGCATAAATTGCAAAAAGCTATTAGTTACTTTTACTTAAAGTGTCACGAAACACCAAAACACATTTTTTTGAGATGTTGACAGTCCTATATGTGTCCCATGCTGCTATAAACACTATTGGCACACACATAATTCACCAAAAAAGTGAAAATTGGTTGTTTTTGCGTTATTTATAGTAAATTGTCCACAACACAAAGTGTTATAGATTGTACCAAAGAGCTAAGGATCGAGGGAAGGGGGTGAAATTCCAGGAGTTTTGCGGGAGAACTGTCAAAACGGGAGATGGGTCTGAAATACTGGAGATTCCCTGGAAAAACAGGAGTGTTGGCAGGAAAGGGTTTGAAACGAATTTTTTAAGCTGCATCATGACGATTAGATCCTTGCATGTATTCCAGCGTGGAGAGTGGATGTTTGTACCGGCGATCGCAATGTGACGCGTTTGAATGTGCAGCATTAATTCAGGAGAAAGACTTGGTTCAAACCAATCATCGCGCTCTATTGTGAATGAGGTGCAACTTCATTAATATGCATGATAGCTTCGAAGACTGTTTTTAGCTGTTACAGTGTTCAGACGGCAGAGAGACGCCACGTTGCGTTGCCAAAACAAGTGAAAGAACAAGAATTGTTTGGAGACATGGGTCGTCAGTGTTTTGTTTATAAATGTGCTGCAACGAAGGTTTTGTTTTCATTTCTCCGCTATGAGAGCGCAGCTGGACTCATGTGTAGACTACAGTGCACGTGACAGAAATACGTTTGTAAGGAACATTTTTTACCCGAGAGCTTTTTGCATCTGGAAATGATGAAATCCGGATTTGCCGCACATCTTCTTTTAAAAAAAGACGCAGCTCTAGTTGGTGTTGATTGTCTCTACAGATTTGGTGAGCGATCAGTGGGCTTTGTTTGTTTATTAAGAGGCAAAGTTAGTTCGTATAATCAGCGGTACTCTTTCAGTTTTTAAAGACATACCTTAGTCAAAATGATTTTGTTACTAAGTTTAAAGTACATTAATATTATGGACTGTAAGCCCCGCTGTAAATGCTGCTCTCCGAGTGTAAACATGTAAACACCTTAAACTATTATCGTCATGTAGGATTTTCGCTGCATTTTGTGACAGGATAGTCTATACACACACGGCTTTCTGACGCTACCTACTGAGCGCATCTAAGTTACAGAGAAATGCTGAGGCTTTTTTTTCTCTCATACGGAGTGCGCTCTTCCAGTAGTTCCTTGCATCCAATATCTCATTTGTCATAGGGGGCATGCATGAAATGTTCCTGAATGAAAGTGAAAGTGGCAAACTGCAGTTAAAGTCCACAAATTAATAATTTGGCAAGTAATTCGATTACAGATGTCAATGTAAACACGGTCAATGTCTTTCTCCTCTGCGTTTGTGTGTTTGTTTTGGCTTTGTGAAAATCAGCATGTGCCAAAACGGAAACTCCCATTTTCATGCAATTCTTCTGTCTTTCCCTCCCCTGACACTCCCACCTAAACAGAGCTGGACCCACTTTCCTGACTTTTTCCAAACTAGAGGTGTGAAAACAGCCTGCTGAGACAGTGATTTAAACCCCTCACCGAAAAATCGACAAGTTGACTTTACTTAATAAAAAAAATCTGCTGCAGTTCAAACTGAGCATCAGAATGGGGAAGAAAGGTGATTTATGTGTCTTTGCATGTGGCATGGTTGTTGGTGCCAGACGGGCTGTTCTGAGTATTTCAGAAACTGCTGATCTCATGGGTTTTTCATGCACAACTATATCTAGGGTTTACAGAAAATGGTCTGAAAAAAAGAAAATATCAAGTGAGCGGTAGTTCTGTGGGCAAAAATGCCTTGTTGATTCCAGAGATCAGAGCAGAATAGCCAGACTGGTTCGAGCTGATAGATAGACAACAGACAACTCAAACAACCACTTGTTACAACTGATGTATGTAGAAGAGCATCTCTGAACACACAACACGTCCAACCTTGTGGTGGATGGGCTACAGCAGCAGAAGACCACACCGGGTGCCACTCCTGTCAGCTAAGAACAGAAAACTGAGGCTACAATTCACAGAGGCTCACCAAAATTGGACAATAGAAGATTGGAAAAACGTTGCCTGCTCTGATGAGTCTCGATTTCTGCTGCGACATTCGGATGGTAGGGTCAGAAATTGCCATCAACAACATGAAAGCATGGATCCATCCTGCTTTGTATTAATGGTTTAGGCTGGTGGTGGTGGCGTAATGGTGTGAAGGATATTTTCTTGGCACACTTTGGGTCCATTAGTACCAATTGAGCATTGTGTCAATGCTACAGCCTACCAGAGTATTGTTGCTGACCATGTCCATCCCTTTACGACCACAGTGTACTCATCTTCTGATGGCTACTTCCAGCAGGATAACGCGCCATGTTATAAAGCATGAATCATCTAAGACTGGTTTCTTAAACATGACAATGAGTTCACTGTATTCAAATGGCCTCCACAAATACTAGCTAAATATGACCTCAGTATTGATACAGCAGTTTGTGTAGTCCACTGCAATACTATATTGATGGATATAATTTTATCATACTTTTTGGTTGAATAAGAATGTATTTCTGAGCAGTCCACTAGATCAGTGGTCCCCAACCTTCTTTTTTTTTTGCCTGAGACCCCCTTTTCGCCTGGAAAATGTTGAAGGCCCCCCTCCACATGTAATGATATTATCACTCATAAGTTTGCAGTAAGGGTGACAAAAAATGTTGTTTTAAAACAAACTGTATGTTTATTACTATATCTAGATATGTTTATGCACAAGTAATAGCCTCATATAAATTATAAAAGCTCAGTGTTTCGTAGGTGCAACCATCAACCGTTTTCTCAGAGGATGACAAGCTGACAAAACATTGCAATGGAGAAAATTGCAAAGCACTACAGTGTTTGTGTTTTCTGTGTTTGTCTGAGAAAGATAGTCTTACCGAAATCTAAATATTTCATACAAGCTGAAGCTGATCGGTCAATTCACCTGACTTGCGGTGCGCACCTCCATTGGAAACAACAAATTTGTGTAAACTCTAGAAATACGCAATATGCGAACGGTCCCTAAAAGATTGCCGTCATTTGCAATCTCCATCAGTTGATCTTCTTCCACAGCCATGGTGGATTCACCTGATTTGTTGACAAATGGGTTGCGAATCCATACCTTGGCTGTTCCTGGGTGCTCCACTGGGCCTTTTCCCACTAGCAAAGAAACTTTACAAAGACATCTAATTCTTACTTATTGTGCTGCTTATGGGTTAAACTTTGGGCGCTCAAGTGACCGAGATGTAACCGTTGAGAATACAGTCATTTTTCAAAATAAAAGACTTTTTAAAATAAAAGATCGTTCAGACTCAGAAAATAAATAAAACGGAATTAATTAATGATTTCTTGTGTGGCCTGTACCAATTGATCCACAGACTGGTGGTTGAGGACCACTGAGCTAGGGGATAAAATGAACTAAGGCAACATGAACATTCTCCTAATTGTCCACTGCTAAATAATTTCTAAAATATGACACGACCCCCCACAAAGCTCGCTGAGGCCCCCTTGTGGGCCGGGACAACCCCCCCCCCCACCCCCCCCTTTTGGGAACCGCTAGTGGTGTCTTGGGCTGTGTACCTACTATAGTCTCCCGGTTTGGTTCAGTTACAATTATCATGTCATCGATTCAGTTCAATTCGAGACCTTTGTGCATACTGGTCCATAGGGTATATGCCGAGCTAGTGTTGTTCCCACACTGATAAACTTCCGTTGACCGGTTATTGTGAGTTTTTTTTCCATTTTATATGGTTCCTTTTACAGCATCGATGTTGTAATGTAATTAAAATATAATGAGTTAAATAGACTGCCATTCATTCAGTTGCTCAACCGTAAAACGAGACAAAAAGCCGTTTACTCGCACATTTCTGTCAGAATCGGCAGGCTAGCGCAGAAGCTCCATTGAAATATACTGGGGTAAAATAAATGCTCATATTATAAAGACATGGTGGGGGAAATGTAATTTAATGCAGTGCTTCTTGTACAATCTGAGACACACTTTATATCGTATATCACTCAGCCAGTGGAGATCGCTGATTTTTAAAGAAAACAAACCTTAAACGCGCCAATTTTGCAATTGCAAACAGTTCACTGGAAGCGCTTAACCCAGGTTACTGGCAAACTAAAAGTCCTATTAACATGCTTCGGAATATCCCCTATTGACGATGCATTCTATCTACAATTTACAGTTTTACTTCAGGGACACAATTTTGTCATTAAATAAAAGCAGTTGGATACATGAATTGAATAATAAATTTTATCTGCGGATAGGCTTTTAATGAGCAATTAATTCCTAATAAGCAGTAACAACATGTTCACTGCTGGTCAATTTACCTGTTTTGCAATCCCATTTTGCACTGCAGCAATAAAATTGAAGTGAGATAAACTATTTTTCTTTTTAGTTAAAACAGATGTTGCTAAAGGTTTCCTTTGCGGACATAACTGGAAATAACACACCTAATTTTAATTTTAAAAAACTCACAGTCTCCGTGATCTTGCCCCACTCATGTTCTTATTTTTCCTTCATTCAAATTTACACTCAAAATTACAGTTTTGTTAAATCTTCATGCTGCTTTCCTTTTCCCTTTTTCTTACAATGTGCTCTATACATGGAGTTCATTTCACCTACAATAATGACATTGCTAACAGTGTCAAATTAAAAATGGTGAGATTGCATTAATCACACAGAGGGAAAAATAGAAAGAAAATAGTTAAGAAAATCTAGATCAAATGTGGGACATTCGCAGTGATCTCTACAATAACACTGATTCCAATCTCTAAGCTCCCTGTTTTAATATAAATGTCTCAAATGCAATGCAGGTATGTGAGAAATTATCTGTTTGTGATGGAGATTTAGTGCATGCTCTTTGGGATCTCATACTCCTTTGGATTCAGATTTGGAGCATCTGCATTTTATTATATTTTGGATTGGAAGAAAGCGATTGACTCTAATTTCGACAATTTTACCAGCACTGCCAGTTTGGAAAGACTGGAAAAAATCACTGCCTATGAATTTATTATTATTATTATTATTATTATTATTATTGTTGTTGTTGTTGTTGTTGTACTTGTTGTTGTTTTTGTTATTGTTGTTGTTGTTGTTGTTGTTTTTTGTTATTGTTGTTATTATTATTATTATTACTATTATTATTATTATTATTATTATCGTGTTATTATTGTGTTATTATTGTGTTATTATTGTGTTATTGTTGTTGTTGTTGTTGTTGTTGTTGTTGTTGTTGGTGGTGGTGGTATTATCATTATTATTATTATTATTATTATTATTATTGTGTTGTTGTTATTGTTGTTATTATTATTATTATTATTATTATTATTATTATTATTATTATTATTATTGTGTTGTTGTTATTGTTGTTATTATTATTATTATTATTATTATTATTATTATTATTATTATTATTATTATTATTATTATTATTGTGTTGTTATTGTTATTGTTTTTGCTATTGTTATTGTTTTATTATTATTATTATTATTTTATTTTTTTTATTATTATTATTATTATTGTGTTGTTGTTGTTGATGAAGTTATTATTATTATTGTGGTGTTGTTGTTGTTATTATTATTATTATTATTGCGTTGCTGTTGTTATTGTTGTTGCTATTGTTATCATTGTTGTTGTTATTGTTGTTATTATTATTATTATTATTATTATTATTATTGTTGTTATTGTTATTGCTTTTGTTATTGTTTTGTTATTATTATTATTATTATTATTATTATTGTTGTTGTTATTGTTATTGCTTTTGTTATTGTTTTGTTATTATTATTATTATTGTTGTTATTGTTATTGCTTTTGTTATTGTTTTGTTATTATTATTATTATTATTATTATTATTATTGTTGTTGTTGTTGTTATTTATTTTAATGGTTAAATAACAAACAAAAATTACATAATAATAAATAAATAAATATGTATGTTTATGTATGTTCCGCTGTGGTAACCCCTGATAAAAAAAGGGACTTAGCCAAAGGAAAATGAATGAATAAATATCTATGCATGTGTGTATTCACATAAACCACTTTCTTTGTCAGCCATTAACATTAGACTAGCCTCATTGTGCAGTAAATGGTGCTACGAATTCTAAATTAAAGACATGTGTTTATAAACATTTGTGGTTTAGTTATGCTGAAGATCATAAAAATAAATAATAAATAATAAAAATAAATAAAAGCAAATGAATGTACACAATGGTCTATTAAAACTGAACAACAGAAGCTTTACTGTAGCTCTGTAGCAGTATTTATAGAAGGTCATGTCATTCTGTGTGAACGTGGGCCCCCTGTTGGGGGACAATTGGAAAAACATGAGTCTAATTTCACTGTTGGCCCCTGACAAGAGAATAAAAGTAAGAGTAACACTGCACTAAATCTGTGCGCCAGTGGGTTCATTTAAATTAACTTTTGTGCCTATATACTGTATGCTACATTAAACATACTACTGGCTGACATGCTAATTATGTTGCATTTAGCAGAAGCTGTACTATTATAATATGTGAGTAAGATGGATCTATATGGTTGTTGTTGTTGTTGTTATTGTTGTTGTTGTTGTTGTTATTGTTGTTTTTGATGAGGTTTGGTGAACAGAAATCAGTCTTGTATGCTAAAATATTTACTACCAAATTGCTTGAAAATGACAGTGGCCCAGTGGCACAACACAACAACGTTTTCACAACTCAACAAAAATAAGATACAGCACAACGGAAAAGAAACAAAGCACATCTAAATTAAAAACAAGCTAAAGTTCACAACACAATGAAAATAAGACACAACACAATGGGAACTAACCAAAACACAATATAATCAAATCAAAACAGATTTTAAAAACCAATTAGAAAAAGGGTTGTTCCTCTCTTCAAGGAGCTTAGAATTACCAAGAGGTGACACTTAATAGACGTTCTATTGCAACAGCAGTCCCAGCGACAGCCCTGCGATTCCACCATTTTGGAGTGAAAGCGATCGGCTGTCTATTGGATCTTATTGCTGTCGAGATGGCAAGCAGCTGTTTCGTTTTTTACTTGTATATTTAAAATGCACATTAAAGCTGAGATACATCCTGAAAGACCACAATACAACACTTGCTTTCACAAGACTGGTAATCATCAGCACTTTCAGTAGTTTATTTTACCGACATATTACCCATACTTGTTTTCTTGAAACTGTCACTTTTAGTTGAAATTACTTTAATTTAATAGTTTATGCTCTAGCATACAAATTAATACTGACATGTTAAATTAAATTAACTTGACTTTCAAAATGGGATTTCACCATTTCCAGATGCGAAAAGCTCTCTGGTAAAAATGTTCCTTACAAATGTATTTCTGTCGCCTGCACTGTAGTCTACACGTAAGTCCAGCTGCGCTCTCATAGCTCTCAAAACCTTCGTTGCAGCACATTTATAAACAAAATACTGACAACCCATGTCTCTGAACAATTCTTGTTCTTCCACTTGTTTTTGGCAACACAACGTGGCGTCTCTCTGCCATCTGAACACTGTAACAGATAAAAACAGTCTTCGAAGCTATCATGCATATTAATGAAGTTGCACCTCATTCACAATAGAGCGCGCTGATTGGTTTGAACCAAGTATTTCTCATGAATTAATGCTGCTCACTGCACGTTACGATCTACTCGCAAGTACAGACATTTATTCTACACGCTGGATTACACGCAAGGATCTAATCACCGTGACGCAGCTTCTAAAGTTCAAACCAGAAGACCTTGCTCAAAATAACGCAAAAACAACCAATTTTCACTATTTTTTGTGAAATATTTGTGTCCTAATAGTGTTTTTAGCAGCGTGGGACACATATATGTCTGTCAACATCTCAAAAAATTTGTTTTGGTGTTTCCTGACCCTTTAACTGTTGGAAACCCTTAGCTGTTATACAGTACTTGTGTCCTAACAACAACATGACGTGATGATTCAACGTTATAAAAGTGTTAAAACGAATTTTTGTGCTAACCATCCACAATGGTGATTAATGAGGATGTGTTGTTACAGCACAATGCATTCTGGGTATTTAGGATATGGGAGCCTGATTTCCATTGATCTCTATTGATTTATTGTATTGTGTATATATATATACACTCATCAGCCATAAACTGTAAGTGCTCGCACTACAAATTAAGAAGAAAAGTGAGTATAATGACGTCAGTTTAATAGTGTTTATTGCAATACTACTGAAAGCAGCAGCGGATAGTTTACCTCAGATCTTGAAAATACTTCAGCAAATTGTGTGAAAATGAAAGTCAGAACTGTGACTGTGACAGAACTGTGCAAACCAACAACATCAGTCGCTCGGTAGCTCATTAATAACGTTCAAAATGTTTATTGTGTACATATTTTGACCTTACTACTGCTTGTTTTTGGTAATCTTAAATCAAAGTCTGAGCATTCGTTCCTTGTTTTGCTTCAGGCACAATGTTCTTAAACCATGCCCCTACATTTAGTATCCCTGCTGAAAAATCCAGCTTAAACCAGCCTAGGCTGGTTGGCTGGTTTTAGCTGGTTGACCAGCCTGGTTTTAGAGGGGTTTTGGCCATTTCCAGGCTGGTTTCCAGCTATTTCCAGCCTGGTCTTAGCTGGTCAGGCTGGAAAATGACCAGCTAAATCCAGCTAAAACCAGCTTGACCAGCTTGGTTTAAGCTGGACGTAGCTTGTTTTGACTGGTCTCCCAGCCTGGCTAGACTGGTCAAGCTGGTTTTAGCTGGTCATCTCCCAGCCTGACCAGCTAGGACCAGGCTGGAAATGTCTGGAAACCAGCCTGCAAGTGGCCAAAACCCTTCTAAAACCAGGCTGGCCGACCAGCTAAAACCAGCCAACCAGCCTAGGCTGGTTTAAGCTGTTTTTTTCAGTAGGGATGTAACGAGGGAATGTTGTGGAAGAAGAAAGCCCCGCCTCCTATTTAAAAATGTGTTTCATTTGGAAGTACATCGACATACTGAAATAAACATCTCAGCAACTTCCGCTTCAGTAAGGCAAACAACAATATGTGTGGGCAAGTGTCTGTTACTTATGTTTGTTGTGTTGTGGCTTGATTTCATTGTGCTGTGAACCTTTGATTGCTATTTACAATTTGTGCTTTGTGTGTGTGTGTTTCCATTGTGTTTTGTGTTTGTATCCATTGTAAGTATGCTTGCTTTAACATTTTGGTTTTGTTTGGATTTTGGCTTGTTTGAACTTGTGTCTGCTTTTTAAATTGTGTTGTGTTTATAGCTTGAATCTGGGTTGTATTCCGGAAAGCACCCAAACAGCAAAATGTATCTGGCTCACTGTTGTGCTTTGTTTCTATTGTTATGAGCTTGTTTTTGTTGTGTTTGGCCTGATTCTTTTATGTTGTGCACTTTTATTTGACTGTTTTTGGGTTGTTTCTTTGTGTTGTGAACTTTTGCTTGCTTTTTAAATGTTGCTGTGTTTTAGCTTGATTCTGTTGTGTCTTGTTTTCATTGTATTTTGAATGTTTGCTTTTTAATTTTTGTGTTTTTAGTTTGTTTTCATTGTGATTTAAGCTTCTTTTTTCTATTGTGTTGTGACCTTTTGTTTGCTTTCTCAATTTTGTTCTGTTTTGGCTTATTTCTGTTGTGCTGTGAACTTTGCTTGCTTATTAAAATCTGTTGTTGTAATTTTGTTTCTGTTGGGCTGTGGACCCGTTGTGTTTTTAAATTTAGTTGTGTTTGGCCTGATTCTGTTATGCTGGGACATTTTTGTTCATTTTTTGTTCCATTGTTTTGGGGCTGTCTCTTCGCTTTTTCATTTGTTTATTTCCATTGTGCTTTTGGCTTGGTTTTGTTGTGTTTTGGCTTCTTTTTTTCATTGTGTTTTGAATTTTATGTTGTGCTTTTGGCTTTATTCTGTTGGCAGTTTCCATTTGTGTTGTGAACTTATTTCATTGTGTTTTGACTTTGTACAGTTTTGTTGTGGCTTGTTGTGCTGTGAACTGTGTTGGTTTTTTTAATGTTGTGTTTTGATTTGATTTTGTTGTGTGTTGGCTTGTTTTTCATTTTGTTATTGATAATTCTGTTGTGTTGTGAACTTATATTTGCATTTTAAACTTAGCTGTGTTTGGCGTCAATCTTTTATGCTGTGAAGTTTGTTCTTTTTTGTTCCATTGTTTTGAGGCTGTTTCTTTGTGTTGTTAACTTATTTTGTTGTGTTTTAGCATGATTCTGATGTGTTGTGGCTTGTTTTCATTGTGTTATGAATGTTCGCTTTTTCATTTGTCTATTTCCGTTGTGCTTTGCCGTGGTTTTGTTGTGTTTTGACTTCTTTTTCATTGTGTTGTGAAATTTTTGTTGTGCTTTTAGCTAAATTAAAATGCTTTTTAATTTGTTTATTTTCATTGTGTTGTGGCTTCTTTTTTTCATTGTGTTGTGAACTTTTTGTTGTGTTTTTGGCTTGATTCTGTTGGCGGTTTCCATCGTGTTGTGAACTTATTTCATTGTGTTTTGACTCTACAGTTTTGTTGTGGCTTGTTGTGCTGTGAACAGGGTTTGTTTTTTAAATGTGTTTTGATTTGATTTTGTTGTGTGTTGGCTTGTTTTTCATTGTGTCATGGATTATTTCTGTTGTGTTGTGAACTTATGTTTGTGTTTTAAATTTAGTTGTGTTTGGCTTCAAACTTTTATGCTGTGAAATTTTGTTCATTTTTTTGTTCCATTGTTTTGAGGCTGTTTCTTTGTGTTGTTAACTTGTGATTTTGCTGTGTTTTAGTTTGATTCTGATGTGTTGTGGCTTGTTTTCAACGTGTTGTGAATGTTCGCTTTTTTTGTTTTAAATTTGTTTCAGTTATAGCTTTGGCTTGATTTAGTTGTGTTTTTGGCTTTTTTTTCAATGTGTTTTGAAATTTTTGTTCTGCTTTCGGCTTGATTCTGTTGTGCTCTTGCATGGTAAACTTATTTCATTGTGTTTTGTTGTGCTTCTGTTGTGCTGTGAACTCATGTTTGTGTTTTGATTTGATTTTGTTGTGTGTTGGCTTGTTTTTCATTGTGTGATAGCTTATTTCTGTTCTGTTGCGGTTTGTTTGTTTCTGTTGTGTTGTGAACATAGACTTGCTTAAAATAGCTGTATTTTGGTTTGTTTTTGAGGTCTGTTCTTCGTATGTGGAATACTCAGCTGGATTTGGTTATTGACAAGTTGACACGATCCAGGATTGTTTCATTCTTCAAAACCAAGCGGCAACCTCCCGCTCTCCCTCGGGAAGCCAATACGGAAGTAACAGAAACTGCAATTCATCAAAATTCCGCTAGTCCTGGCTCCATAATAGAGCAAATTGCAATTTATCCCACTGTTAGAATGGCCAAATTTACAGCAGAAAAAAAGGTGTTTACAGCCTGGTACAAAGAACGATTTTGGTTCATATAGCTATTATTACCCTCCATGACAACTGTGAGGGGGATGAATTTTTTCCATTTCCTTTATATTAGGTCATATTAAGTTTGCATAATTAAGGGCGTGGCCACTTGAGTGACAGCTAGGTCTCGCTGGTCACCGTCACTTCACCTCAGCTGAATCCGGCAGATAAGCCACTGATCTCTGCATTTTCATCGTATTTTTGTTTTGTTTTATGTGGCTTTACACAGTCAGCTGCCTTTTGGACTTATTTCTTACAATTATCAGATGATATGGGATGCTGTGTGCACTTAATTGTGCTCACAAACCATTCACGTGGCCTTGTTTCCCATGTGAGTAAAGTTATATACTTGTATACCATCTCTATAAATGTATTTGTTTATTTAAGATTATTTATCATTAATATTTTTCTTTAGACCCATAAAGCACTACAGAATGTGACAGATTGATTAGCTGTAGGCTCTAGAACAGTCATCTGAAGCGTTATCATACAGTGTTATGCTGGAGTTCATCAATAGTCTTGCATTTACTAACACACACTATATTTAAAGTGTTTGGAAGTAATTCGCGTTTTCCTCCTGTAGAAAAACGTCATAAGAACAATGCTTAATGTGGCTCACTGTATTACTACAGTGTTTTGAAAAGTCTAAACACTTTATTGATATAGTGTACAGCCAAGCACATGTGGTCAGAACACAAACGAGTCGCAGGTAATAAAGTATCAAGCGTTTCTCCCAAAGTAAAGTCTGTCTGCCAGATCTAAGCAGAGTGCCAGCACGTGTCTGTAGCTCCGCTCACTCTCCGCCTCTTTGCCCTTGTTAGGTATCCCGCCGTGGGTGCGATGACGCGCGAACAAAATGGCGAAGGTTGGCCGCGCCTACTAGTAGCTTCTTTTGCAGTGTTCAGAAACCTATGGGTGACGTCACGGATGCTCCGTCCATATATTTTACAGTCTTTGTTCAAAACTGAT
>NC_079451.1:4204485-4234485 GCF_903798145.1 Danio aesculapii | reverse complement strand
GCAGAAATCAATCTGAAAATGTTTTAAAACACTGGTTGTTTCCAGAAATGTATTTAGTTCATAATGTTTCAAAAATGAGTGTGTGTGAATGTTTCCCAGTGATGGGTTGCGACTGGAAGGGCACCCGCTGCGTAAAACATGTGCTGGATAAGTTGGCGGTTCATTACGCTGTGGCGGCCCCTGATGATTAAAGAGACTAAGCCTAAAAGAAAATGAAAGAATGTTTCAAAAGGTGACGCGGTGGCGCAGTGGGTAGCACGTTCACCTCACAGCAAGAAGGTCGCTGGTTTGAGTCTCGGCTAGGTCAGTTGGCATTTCTGTGTGGAGTTTACATGTTCTCCCCATGTTTGCATGGGTTTCCTCTGGGTGCTCTGGTTTCCCCCACAGTCCAAAGACATGTGGTACAGGTGAATTGGGTATGCTAAAAATTGACCGTAGTGTATGAGTGTGAGTGTGAATGAGTGTGTGTTTCACAGTGATGGGTTGCGGCTGGAAGGGCATAAACATACGATAAGTTGTCGGTTCATTCCACTGTGGCGACCCCAAATTAATAAATGGACTAAGCTGTAAATAAAATGAATGAATGAATGTTTCAAAAATCTAAAATGAGTTTTCAGTGGCATAATTGTGGGATGTCTTATGAGTAAAAAAAAATTGTGCTGCCTTCTTAAATCTTACAGTATGTTTGGAATGTGTCTCTGTATCACTGGTATTTAGACTTGTATATCTGAGACTTGCCTTGCCAACTATAGCTAACAGGCCATGGAGACTCAAATTTTGCACTGATAACATTTTATAATAAGTGTTTAATAAGATATTTAATAATAAGAATAAGCGTTTGTTAATTTGCAGAAGCATGCTGTACTACATGTGCAATAAATGAAAACTATAACCTATTTGTGTTCTGTGATTGTGTGTTGTGAATTTGGATTTCAAATACATAACTAAAGAATAACGCCATATGCAATAATTACAAGCTTAAAAATATATTCATTATATTTTATTATATCTCTATATATTTCGTTTTTCTACACATTACCTGAATTTGTAGTTTTCCCTCTTATTGTTGATAAAACCATCAGCCACATCTCTGGGAACCAAAAACAGTAAACTACTGCCCTGCTCATCACGATCCGCAAAGTACTCCTGCAATAAGAATGTTTTCAGCATGAGTACACTAATTTATTGAGGTAAAGTTGGTTTTATATTCACACATTCGGAGTTTCTCCTTAATAATATAGTTTCAGAAAAGTATTCTTTGCAAATGATAAATAATGAAATCATATTGGAAACAAATTACTATTGAAGTACAACATTATTCACAGTCAAATAAATAGTGCTAATGTTGTCCTCAAGTCAAACTTGCATGTGATTTCAGACCGAATATTCAAAGTACCATGGTAAACCTTATACGGAGCACGTCACAAGTTGTCACTGAACAAATGTGCGAATATAAACCCAACTTTACCTCAATCACTAATTTTAGAATTTGTACATGCAAATGGTCACCTATATATATATATATATATATATATATATATATATATATATATATATATATATATATATAGGTGACCATTTACATGTACAAATTCTAAAATTAGTATATATATATATATATATTCTTCAAGCATGTCTACATATATAAGACAAAAGCGTTACCACAGTAGACCAAAGAAGAACATTATGATAAGGTGAGGTAAACAAATAAATTAGCAAATTTAATAATTAGAGATATTGAGGGTGTGTGTCCACATTTTGCTGGCTAACTTACAGTATAGTGATAGTCATGTGATTGAAACCCTATTTATTTAGTTCTGTGGGTAATAGAGTAATTGAGAGTAATACATACTGAGGTAAAGTTGGTTTTATATAGGCACAATGTAATAGCTTTACCCCAATGTAATACAATATTAAGCTACGTTATATAATTATTGGAGTGCGTTAAAAAGGAAAAGAAACGTACTTATTTCTGTCATTGTACCTGATATGTTCATTTTTAATGTTAATTTTCGTTGGCTGTAACCATATCATAGCTTATTTTGGACAGATAACAAGGTGTACAATGCAAAAAAAAAAACAGAATATCCAACCATAATTGCCATGTGCTAAGTTAAGCCCCGTTAAGTTGGATGTTAACATAGATGTGCAAACTGCAAAGCCGATCCTATACACTATACAAAAGCAAAACACTCACCGTGGTGGGTTTCTTCGTCGGTTTCACACGGGCAAATATTTCAATGGTTTGCTTAACCATATTTGTTATGGCTTTTTTGCTTTTACTGTTTACCTGCACGTTTAGTCAACTCCATTACTTTTATGTATCGTGGTCGCTACGCAACCAGCGACGTAGGACAGGTCATCCTCTTGTTGTGACGTAACGCAAAGCGGCTTCCGAGTCCAAGCGCCTGTATGGGGAGACGCCACAAATGATAATAATAAACGTTTACAAAGAAAAAACTAATATTTTTTTCAATTCAAATGAGTAGCGGCTTGGACACGGACATGGTATTTCATAAGTCATCGTTACGTCACGACCTAACAAGCGGATAGACGTGCAAGACGCCCCGTTTGCCACTGAATGGTACGTCAACGCTGCCGCCATCTTGCTCCGGTCAACCATCGCCGTGAGTAAATGCATTGTGCACTTTTTGGAGCTGTTTAAATAGGCATTAAAATTTACAATCATTAGATTTTACAGGTAATACTTATTTATGACTGTACAGTTAATGGGACGTATTTCACTGTCATGTTCATTAAACCACAAAGGTTCCCTTTTCCTGATGTGTGGTGATTTATCATCCTGCTAATAACTTAGTTAAGCCTAAAACAGCTACAAAGCATCAGCTCTGCACCAAACAGAAACAGAATGCCAATATTTGAACCAGCTAATAGCTAATGTTTTAAACTGCCTAACATTTGGGGATGTAACGATTATAGATTTTGGTTGTATGATTATAGTCTGAAGAATAATCATGGTTTCACGGTTAACAACATTATTATGCATTTATTAAATTCAAAACACTACTAGTTTAGAAAATCACAAGGAAACTGCTTATATTTTAATGTGTTGTTTATTGCTGCTCAGTAACCAAATAATAAAGCACAAAATCTTAATAAAAAACTTGATTTAAACATGAGGGATTATTTTACTATGAAAATAAACGACGGAACAATGAATAAATAAATAAAAATAAGAATAAAAAATAGTATTTGTCTAATGTTAATTTAAGCTTCATATTAGCTAATAATTTTAATTAATTGTTGTTATCATCTGCGTTCATACATACATAATCATTTTAATAATTTGTAGTATTTCGTCTAACGTATCTTTTGTTTACATTGCACTGAAAGCCAGGCACAACTCTCACTACTACAGCGTGCGGAAAAGACGCAATATGTCAACAGCTTGCTGCTATAGTTAATCCAATGTGCGTGCGTATTGGCATAACTTTGTTTAGTTGCAGCAGCTTTTTTCCGTGCAACAGAATTGCGCCATTGAGAAGCCTTTAATGAATAAAAGCGGGGTTAATAGTGAAATCGTCTAATCATTGCATCCCTATTAACAATTTCAGTGCATTGTACAAAAGGCCTTTTCTACAAACATATCCAAATGTTTTCGGCTGCTCACGCCACTTGCTTAATGTTGTTTGGCGCTACGGACCGTTCCTTCTGCCAGGCCGTTTGACTGTTGGAATTCTAGACTGCTGGTGACATGGATAAAGTCCCACTGTTTGGCAAAGTCTTTAAACTGTTGACTTGTTTAACGCATGGAATTATCAGAAATGAGTGTATGTGGTGTGTCATGCACAGAGAAATGTCTTTTCTCTCCATTCAAACATATCCATTGCCAGAGTAGACCAAGGCAAGTCTGGAACTGGATACAACATTCTGTTGCTGTGGCTTTGTGCTATTACAGACTGAGAATGCAAGTTCTGTGGTAATATCAGCCATCTTGGTTGGCCAGAAGATTATACTTCTTGCTCTGTGCTTGGTAGCATCCAGACCAGGGTGACCTATGTGATCTATTTTGATATATTTATTATTAGGAATGGCTGTTTTGTGGTCTTGCATAACAATTCCATATTCCCTGGCTAGTTCATCACTGAAGGGAAAGTATGGTTACACAGTAGGACTCACAATAGGCTGTCTTCTTTGCTTGGCCAACCTAGTTGAAAAGTGCTAAGATACTGTAGCACTCATCATCAGCTGTCCTCAGCTGGAATTAGGAGGTTTGTCAAGGTGCAGCTGTCATGCAGCGAGGAGTTTGCATCTTTAATAATCTATGACAGTTTGCGTTCATTGAACAGTAAGAAAGATTAATAAATCCATATGAAACCGTCCCTAAAAAGTCACATCTCGTCTTCAGTTTCAGGCTCAGGCGCGCTTTGCACTTACACTACAAGCGTACTGCGCCAAAGCCCTAGTGAACCGTGCTCTGGCACACCTCTTCCAACCAGGCCAGGGACGGCCAAGTGAATCGTGCCTGAGCCTGATTCAGAGCACTCACGCTTCTCAAACGATCCGGGAAACGGGACTGGGCACTGTTCGGATGGCATAGTGTGAGTACTCCCTTACTGTAGAGTGTCCTATGCTTGTCGCTGTATGTGGGCAGAGTAATCCCAGCTAGCAAAATTCATGTATCAGATCTGGGCCAAAATAAAGCCATAGCAATATCACATATCAGCCAGAATTCAACCAAATGAACCAGAACTGACCCTATTCTGGGCCACAGTTTGCTTTTATTCTGGCCCAGATCTGGCCTACACCTTACACTTGCTGGGTGTGGCAAAGTACAAAAATCCAAGCATGCATTGCAGTATGAATACATTCTATAGCTTATTGATGCTACAGTTTTCATTATTTGCTTTTGATTCTGCTGTTTATGTTGACGTTGTTGATTTTATCACTTTTAGTATCATGTTTGTGAGTTTTGTTCAGTTTGTTAATTGTCACCGTTGTTGAGGTTACGCTGACTATTGATGTCTCTGTGAGCAGGAGTTGAACCATAGAAATTCTTCAGCTCAAAAACCTTCATAATGTGGCATGTGCAAGCATGTTATTACGGTACTTCTAATAATGGATTAAAGATTGGTTACCATCAATGAATTATATTATTTCATCACAGGTTGTGTCTCACTTAATTTTATTGTTTGTTTGGTTTTTTTACTTGCTTGTTTGCTGTAATGATTAAACTTTTCAAGCAAAGTTCTTAAAAGTTACAGCAGCGCAAAAGAAAATTTATATTAAGAGGTTTAGGGCTATGAGCCCAACTAAAGCAAACACTTTTCTGCATGATGGTGACTTTAGTCTATGTGGCCCACATATGTTTTAAGATAACTGGGCCACATTTGCCATATATTCTCTGGGCCACTTTAGGCTCACAGCCACATTAGCTAAAGCTAACTGTGCCGAATATTCGCCAAAAGTGGTCCATGTATCTGGACCGCATTTTCCATATCTTTTCTGGGCCACTTTTTTGCAAACTGTGGCCCACATTTGTCCTCCATCATTTGGGCCAATTGATCCTTTTCCACATGGGCCACATTAGGCTCACATTCAGATTACATTTTGCCATGGGTGCCAAATCTTTGCTTTAAATGGCCCATATATGTATTGGAATCTTTGGTCCCCCTTTGGCATTGTACAAATGGGCCCCTTCAGGCTCACATTCATTTTGTCTGGGCCGAAGGAAGACCACCAGTGCCGCATAACTGCCTAAAGTGGCCCACATTCGTATGCTATCTGGGATACACAAGGGTGAAGGGTGAAGAGACTGGAAGAGTGCTGTTGTTTGCAGAATATCGCATGACTATCAGCCAATCAGATTCAAGAACCAGACAGAACTGTTGCATAAACCTAATTATAAAAGTTTATAACCTTTACCTTGCCAGTTTTAATAGTTGTCTAGCTAATTGATTATCAAAATAATCATTAGTTACAGCCCTAACAAGCAGTAGCCTTTGTCTTCAATAGCAGGAATAAGATACTATGGAAGTTAATGCTTACCAGTTTCCAATATTCTTCATAATATCTACTTAGAAGTAAGAAACACTAATAGATTCGGAACAATTGGACGGTGGGTTATTTGTCTTTTCTTTTTGTTTTGAGCTATCCTTTTAGATTAACCTTTAATTTGTTGTGTCCAAATGAGCAACTGAAGATGAATGTCATGTCTCTCTTTTTTTAATCAATTTTGAAAATAATTTGTTTTTTAGATTCATAGTTTGTTAGGAAATTAAATGTTATGAAACAGTTCTCAAAATGTAGTTGCATGACATGTGTCTCGTAAGCCTACAGTGGTTTAGGACATGCCTTGCCTCATGGGGCCAAATCTTCCCTAACTGCTGTTTACTTCTCTGAATAAACACGATCTGTTATCTACATACAGGAAGTGTAGAGGTAAACAAAGTGTTTGGGTAGGAAAGGAACATAAATGATCTTCTAAAGAGTAGACCATGTTTCTCTATGATTTATTTGCGAGTGTGTGTTAAAAATCTAACCCAAATTACCAGGAAAAAAAGAAGAAGAAAAAACTATGCCTTTTAATTTACCTTTTTGATTTGTGGTGTCAACATGCCTCTGCCTGGTCACTTCTCATTTAACAAGGGGGTCCTAAACACAAAATAAAATATAACAAAACCGCCAAACAAGACATACACACACACACACAAATAAACAAAACAGAAGACATGCTCAGCAATACCTTACTCCAAAATGAAATTACAAAGTAGGCAGCACGATCGCCTCACAGCAAGAAGGTCGCTGGTTCGAGCCCCGGTTGGGTTAGTTCAGCCTGATCTCACGAGAAAACGAAAGTATTTTACGTTTTGACAGTTTAGTGGCTAATTCGTACGAATTCGTACGAGTTCAGTCGTACGAAATGGTACGATTTTAAAAAGGAGGCGTGGCACCTAACCCCACCCCTAAACCCAACCGTCATTGGAGGATGAGCAAATCGTACTAAATTGTACGAATTAGATCGTACGAATTCGTACGAATTAGCCACTAAAAAAAAGTTACGAATTGCCGTGAGATTGTGTTGGTTAGTTGGCATTTCTGTGTGGAGCTTGCATGTTCTCCCCATTTTTGCGTGGGTTTTATCCGAGTGCTTTGGTGTCCCCCACACTCCAAAGACATTCGCTATAGGTGAATTGAATAAGCTAAATTGACCGTAGTGTATGTGTGTGAGTGCAAGAGTGTATAGGTGTTTCCCAGTGTTGGGTTGCGGCTGGAAGGGCATCCGCTGTGTAAAACATATGCCGGATTAGTAGGTGGTTCACTCTGCTGTGGCGTCCCTTGATTATTAAAGGGACTAAGCCAAAAAGATGATGAATGGATGAATTATTTATGATGATTTTCAAGAAAGACAAAGTACATGCGGGAGATTTATCAATAAAACAAAAGCACAAACTGGGATTAAATGTTTTTGAGATGTTGGTGTGTGATTGCCATCTGTATTAGACATACATTTCTAAATTGTGTATATGTATCGAGCGGTCATTTTTAAAAAAGGTTTCATTTAGATTTGTGGCACTGCGTAAGTTTGCCTTTACTTAAGTGCTATTAAATGATATAATATAAACACACACATGTACTTTAGCTGAAGCCTGAATTTCAGAAAATCTGGGTATTCTCACAGATGTGAGCACATCCTAGCATATCCTGTTGAAGAGTTTAACTGTTTATGGGTGTGGCTCTTAGAACATTTGAATGACTCAATAATGCCAGCAGGGGTCACTCATACGTCATGACAAAAAAAAATGTAATAGTTAACTTAACTGAATTACTTTATTATCTAATACAGTGCTTCTCAATTTTTTTTCACCAAGTACCACCTGAGAAAAAAATGGTCTCTCCAAGTAGCACCATAATGGCCAGTATTGAAATACAGTGGCGTAGCAGGCCTAATTAAGCAGCTACAGTTCTGCGGTTTAAGAATTCATAATTTAAGAAGT
This sequence comes from Danio aesculapii, assembly GCF_903798145.1. Classification (NCBI taxonomy): domain Eukaryota; kingdom Metazoa; phylum Chordata; class Actinopteri; order Cypriniformes; family Danionidae; genus Danio; species Danio aesculapii. The sequence goes on along the minus strand of NC_079451.1, from coordinate 4,226,527 downwards.
CAGAATTATTAGCCCCCCTTTGAATTTATTTTTCTTTTTTAAATATTTCCTAAATGATGTTTAACAGAGCAAAGAAATGTTCACAGTATGTCTGATAATATTTTTTCTTCTGGAGAAAGTCTTGTTTGTTTTATTTCGGCTTGAGTAAAAGCATTTTTTAATATTTTTTTTAACATTTTAAGGTCAAAATTATTAGCTCCTTTAAGCTATATATTTTTTCGACTGTCTACAGAACAAACATCGTTATACAATAACTTGCCTAATTACCTTAACCTGCCTAGTTAACCTAATTAACCTAGTTAAGCCTTTAAATGTCACTTTAAGCTGTATAGAAGTGTCTTAAAAAATATCTAGTTAAATATTTACTGTCATCATGGCAAAGATAAAATAAATCAGTTATTAGAGACGAGTTATTAAAACTATTATGTTTAGAAATGTGCTGAAAAAAATTTTCACTCCGTTAAACAGAAATTGGGGGGAAAAATAAATAGGGGGGCTAATAATTCAAGAGGGCTAATAATTCTGACTTAAACTGTATGTATATATATATATATATATATATATATATATATATATATATATATATATATATATATATATATATATATATATATATTATTGACACTTCATTGTGAATTAAAGGCAGCTTTTGACAAAACAGCAACGAGTGCAAATACACACACACACACACACACACACACACACACACACACACACACACACACACACACACACACACACTCCCACCATAAAACTCTATTGTCCAACTCTATTAAACAAAAACATTCATTCATTCATTTTCCCATTATTCATCAGAGGTCGCCACAGTGGAATGAACCGCCAACTTACTCAGCATATGTTTTACACAGTGCATGCCCTTCTGCATGCCTTTGGACTGTGGGGAAAGCCGGCGCACTTGGAGGAAACCCATGCCAACACGGGGAGAACATGCAAACTCCAGAGAGAAATACCATCTGACCCTACTGTGACTCGAACCAGTGACCTTCTTGCTGTGAGGTGACAGTGCTAACCACTGAGCCACCATGTTGCCCACAAAAACATAATATTATTATTTTATCATAATATAAAAAATAAAGTGACACTTGTAGTCCCAGTTAATTAAGTTAAAGTTAAGTTAAATTGTTCATATATTTTATCGAATGCTTTTTTTTGCACTGAAAAAGTGACATATGCAAGTGATTTACTTGCAGCGTGGAGGTTTGATTTATGTACTAAGGATGTAGAATGAACTTCATATGAAGGAGGCTGAATCACTCAGAAGCTAAGAGGATTTCAGCCCTTCTCATGCTGCTCTCTCGCTAGTTTTGTTTCTACTTTTCATGATGGTCTACAGATACACACAAGCATGCTGTCATGCGCTAAGCCCGGATTCCAGAGAAGGGGTATGGGAGGAGAGAGGGAGAGAGAAAAAGAGCAAGCAATGTGAGAGAGGGAGGGAGCAATGTCAACAGCTTCGATTCCAGCACAGTCAGCTGAAAAGCAGGCTCTGGCGCAGTAGCTCTCAGGCCACTCTGACTTGGAAATACTGTTTTGATATACTCTACATACTTAAGGCACAGATGCAACAGCGGTTTAACCAAAAGTAAACGGAGAAGTGCATCTGGGATGTCATGGATGAACAGATTTGATGGGCACTAGGACATATTCTGGCTGAGAGTGAATAAGGGAAGGATGATTTATCCGAAAGGGTTGGTCTTTGAAGTGGGTAAGTGCTTGCTTACTTCCAGGACATTAAGCGCTCATATTTAATACATCAAATACAGTTTATATTAAGCAGGATTGCATGAGTTTAAATGCCAGATCTAAACTGTGTGTTAAGACAGATGACTGACTAACATGCCCATATTTGGTCTGGGGAAGTTGGCATGTTGAAAAATGAAGCATGGAATGATTATTTTAGAATGATGTAAAGCTCCTGTACATAATATTGGGACATGATGTTTTCTACTGGTTTCTGACTACTGGTGTCTGTTCCATGTAACCAAATTCCCTTGAAATCATTAAGAGTGTATGGACAAAGATAACATTTAGCCAGAGAAAGGTTGTATAAGCATACTGTACATAACTACTGTACCTTGACATCAGTTAAGTGCTGCCTCTCGCATTAATGTTGCCATTGCTCTCAATCATAAGTTACTAGTCTTGGCAGAAAAGTCATGTAATTGTTTTTCAACCATGCACTTAGCTTATACTTCCACATATTTTATGATTTACATCATCCTGAGTAGAAGTACATTAGGTGTCACGTGAAATTAATCTCATACCGTAACTCTTTTCTTTTTGTCATATTTCCTAAAGTGTACATCAAATATTAGTAGGATTTAACAGCAAAGTCTGGTTGCAGACTGAAGCAGGTTTGAGTTTGGGGTGCGTTTCCCAAACATCGACGTAACTCGCGGCTGAACTATCATAGTACGATGCATCGCTTGGGAAAAGAACGAGTGTTTCCCAAAACCTGTAGTTTCTCTGTCGCAGATCCATCCTTTGAACCACGTTAGTTACAATGTAAAACGCCCATAATGGTGCTCTAAACAGGGTGGAATAACAACTTCTTTAGAGGAGAACCCCATCATTTATTTGTGCAACTTAGATTGTTTTACATGCACACGCATTTAAAATAAAATCAGATATTAGTTTTGGTAAAAACATGCACTTGTTTTCCATATTAATTAAATATATGTAAATGGCACATATGTTTGCTTTACAAATATTATTGAGAGCTTTACATATTCTATTCTAAAACATAAAATCACTTACAAAAGCTAACACGTATTCTAAAATCATATAGAAAATATATAAATGAATAATGAGGCTATTTATTTAAAAATGAAATTTATTATTTATGATTTATTAGGAAATGAAAAAAAATCCTACTCTAATAATAATATTAATGATGATGATGATGATAATGATTAAGTAGGATATTGTTTATTTATTAAAAAATAAAATAATTAAAAGTCTACTTTTACAATTTGACACATGTAAACCACTGCAGAAATGTTCTAACCAACAGGCCCATGTCATATACAGTACAGATACTTAATAAATAACCTACTATAAATTAAAAGCATTAATGGATGCTGTGTTTTCTGTTTCCACAAGCTTTGGAGACGTAACATAAATTCCGCTATTATATAATAGCTCACCTATTGACCTTATTCTTCAATGCGGAAGTGCGCGCGTTTTTGCGATTGTTTTCGAACTTCCGATTCAGTTGCTTATGGGAGAAATGACTAGGAATAATAAACGGCAGAAAACGGTCAAACTGCTTACTCTACAAACAAGTGTTTGCATTACAATACAGACAAAGTAGAATACTATAATAAGAAAATATCAGTTTGCAACACCAAGCAGCAAAACGAGCTGTTTTTAACGTCTAAAAATGAATGGAAGTGAATGAGAGCGGAAGTCTCGAGCCAAAATGATTCAAATGGCTGCGCCCGCTCGTACGCGGAGAATAAGGTGAATAGCTTTCGTCATGAGCCACGGCTGTGTTCAAAATGACATCAATGTTTTCATGCACTGCCAAGGGAGCACAACTGTAAACAAGGTCGCTAAAACTGAACTGTAAAAATACTTTAAAAGCAAGTTACACCTAAGAGAGATGACTTTAATGCTTTTTTATTTTAAATCATTCCAAGTTTAAATGTTAGAATGTTCTAAATCAGGGGTCGGGAACCTTTTTTCAGCAAAGAGCCATTTTTGATTTTTTTTTTGGCAAATGCATTTTTTAAAGAGCCATTGGGAGTATGGCTCTTTAAAAATGCATCACATGACAAACAAGTCCATGTATTTGGAAAGGATAATTTATATATATTTTTTTCTTTTCACCATCAACACTCATGAATGTTGTTTGAATTTATGTGCGCAAGGTTACTATAGAAATGTAAGTTGCAGATTTATTTATTGGCCCTTTATTGGTGTCTGATTGAAGTTAATCCACAGCGCTGCACATGCGAATTGGTTGAAATGTCCATTTGTTTTTATCCATTTTGCTGTAAAAATATACAATAAAAAGGTCATTTTAATTGTATTTTCAATGGGAAAATAATTTTTTATGACAGTTTTAATTTTTAATTGAAGGGAGACAGCTGGAGAGCCACATGTTCTAAATGAATAGGGCATAGGGGGGATAAGTGGGAATAGAACACAGCCAGAAACTATGTTTTTAACTACACTTCCAGAGGAAGTTGCGAATGTTTGTTTGAACGATGGATTCGGGAAACGGCAAATCAACAAACAATGTTTGTAATTACGGAACTTGCATCCTAAATGATAGTTTGGGAAACGCACCCCTGGTCAGTACCTTAATGTGAGATTACCGGTTGCTGTCAAGCAGGTATTAGTGAGGCAGGCAGTAGGTGCTTACCTCGTGGTCTATGTGGGGACCTAATGCCCCATTATAGTGACAGGGACACTATACACTTATGCCGAGTTCAGACTGCATGATTTTCAAAGTAGTCGTGTCACGGATGTTTTCACACTGCATGACTATCTGGGTATAGCGTTCTGTCGGTGCTGTGTTTACACTGCAGGATGGATCGACGACATTCACATGGCATGACTTTACAATAGGAAGAATCGGACAACTTTGTCCAATCTACGTCTCACAACCAAACAAACGGGAGAAGTGACATGGAAACAATACAAGGTCACGTAATATATCTTTCGTTATTAACTACATAATGGAAAAAAAGGCTTTAGCTTTAGAAAATGTCCTCATTTTGCTCACCTGGCTTTGAAGTTAGCAATTTCTCCTCAACTTTTTTACTTTTTGACCCGGTTGTGGTATTACTCAGATGACACGTCAAACAGACACGGGTGCTCCAGTCAAAGTTCCACTACTTTTAACTTGTCCCCCAGCCTCTCGCTGGCTTGCAGATACCCATACTAGTAGATACTGCTCTCTCGTTGGCTGTAGGTGATCGTTGATGTTATTTTCAATTAGAACACATTTCACACGGCATGATTTGAATCGCCGACAGCTCCAGATATTTAGCACGCCAAATATCTCACGGGTGTCAGCGACTCATCTGCGATTCTCTCAGATCGCATCTTTGATAGTTCATGCTGTGTGATTGTCACTCACGTGAACGAGCACCGATTTACTTGTTATTTCAGGCATTTGTCTCCGATTTCTCAAAACATGTCGGCGAGTCAAAATCTGGGCTAAAATCATGCAGTCTGAACTCAGCATTAGATGCACACTGGTGGAAAAGAGGAGAGATGTTCTCATAGGATTATACAGTGATTTTGTGTAAAGAAATACATGCTATATAAATGCATTTATTAATTCTTTATTTTTAGCCATCTGACTTAAATGAGGTAGGAATTAACTCTAAATGGCCGCTGCTATGTTTTGGTAATGCAGTGTCAGATGTGGATTCAATTTTTTGTCACATCTGTTAAAATACAGTATTGGTTCAACATACAGTATTGGTTCTTTAGCATTTTGTTGTTCCATATTTCCACTTTTTATGTAAACATTAGCTTGCTTGAGGTATTTGATCATTTTGTTTGTGCCTTACATCTTGCTGTGATTGGTATTATTAAAAATGCACTCAAGAAGTTGAAATTATTGCTATATTGTCAGTCTATCTAATTGTATCCTTTGCTTAATTTATTTATATTGTTTATACAAAATTGAAATAAAAGTTAAATAGTTTCATGTTGCAAACAGGAATAATATGAAGAATAAACAGCACTGTCATTGATCACATATTAGACGTTATAATTAATAGAGTTACATACATATTAATACATTACTTTCAGATCTATGCGTTTCTATAAGTGAAGTTTATTTATGAACTAATTTTGAGAGGATCACGTGCTTATGATTGCTTGCAGCTGGTCCCGCATTATTCAATTTATGATTCACCAATCAGACGACTCCTAAGCCACTAAGTTCCATATAACAGCCATCTTCATTTTGAAGAATCCCCCCTTCCACCCCTACTCCTCTTTTTTTTCCTAGATGGGTGGCACGGTGGCCCAGCACTGTTGCCTCACAGCAAGAATGTCGCTGGTTCTAGTCCTTAACAACCCAGCTGACGTTTCTGTGTGGAGTTTACACGTTCTCCCCGTGCTCACATGGGTTTCTCGCAGGTTCCCCGGTTTCCTCCAACCATCCAAAAACACGCAACTTAAGTTAATTGACTAATCCAAATCAGCAACATAGACATGCTCCTAGTAAGTAGTTATCTCTTAAGAGCAATCACTATCTGTTCATTAGCTACTACAGCAGGGGAGTTCTCGAGATCTACCTGAGCTCAAACTCCCCTTTTGCCCTGCAAAAGGGAGGGAGCCCCGCGCTCGAGGATCTCATGAGCTCAGGGCTCTTTCCCGGGACAGCATGCCAAATAAGATTCATAATCAGTCATCAGCTAAGTGTGAACTCTTGAAAGATCAGTTTGCATAATGATTTTTTAAACATCTAACATTGTGACCCAGAGAATTATTTTTATTATAGTGACCCAGCTTTAGCATCTCTCCTTCACTTTAAAATGGTTCCTAAATTATTCATTCATTCATTTTTTTCGGCTTATTCCCTTTATCAATCAGGGGTCACCACAGCGGAATGAACCGCCAACTTATCCAGCATATATTTTACCCAGCAGATGCCCTTCCAAGCGCAACCCATCACTGGGAAACACCTATACACTCTTGCATTCACATACATACACTATGGCCAATCTCGTTCATTAATTCATTTTCTTTTCGGCTTAGTCCCTTTTATTAATCAGGGGTCGCCACAGCAAAATGAACCACCAACTTATCCAGCACATGTTTTATGCAGGGGATGCCCTTCCAGCCGCAACCCATCTCTGGGAAACATCCATGCATATTGACTCACACTCATACACTACGGACAATTTATCCTTCCCAATTCACCTGTACCGCATGTCTTTGGACTGTGGGGGAAACCCACGCCAACACAGGGAGAACAAACTCCACACAGAAGTGCCAACTGAGCCAGCAGGGGCTTGAACCAGCGACCTTTTTGCTGTGAGGCGATTGGGCTACCCGCTGCGCCACCGTGATGCCGGTTCTTAAATTAATGTTAGCTAATGCATTACTGACATGAAAAAACAATAAACAATACATTTATTACAGAATTTATTGATCTTGTTAATGTCATTGAAATAGTTCATCAAAATAATGCTGTTCACCGTTAGTTCATGATGATTTCACAGTAAATTAAGGTTAATAAGCTCAGGTTTGGATTTTAATTACTCATGCTGAACTATTATTAATACAATTGGTAACATTGGCTCTATATATAGATAACATTTTATCTTAATAATATGCTAAGATACATTAATATTAACAATTTTTGAAGTGTTAAGCTGAGGTCACACTGTACTTTTCACCCCATAGACTTCCATTCTTATGTATGCGAATGCGGCAGACTGGAAATGCTAGCTTGATGTGTGTTGAGTTTCGCAGTTTGCTGCATTGGAAATTTTGGTGAACTCTGACCTGAGAAATCACATCACGTGATTGCGTGAGACGAATAGAAGATCAAAACGTGACCTCTCTGTACAGAAATTTTAAATATGGAGCAATCTCTCGCTTCACCAACGTCTAATCATATTGTTTTATACCACCCCTTTTCGCAGCATTATATTACAGAATTTTGCATGCGCGACCGAGCCTTTTTTCTTATTGCTCCAATAATGTGACAATGGGTGGTCAATAATGAAATAGCCGTTGATCTGTGTTGGGCTAATGTATTCATCTCTATTACATTATACAAACCCAGAAACATTCAGAACTCCTTGGGGTAAACTCTTATATCACATATCAAACAACCTGCCAATAGTAGTTTAAAATTCATATTCCAGAAATATGGTTCTGTGTTCAGCTTTCAGAGATATAAGGACTGTTGAGTTTGGTGCAGGACTGGGGAATCAGATTTTATATTTCAAGGCTCTTTAGTTGTTCAAGACAGGAAAATACAAGTCATAACGCTAAGAGTTTGTTTGCTTAGCTTTAGTCTCTTCAGCTGCAGTGCGTTAGGAGTGCAAGGGATCATGCAAGCAGAGAGAGCTGTTTTGATTGGCTGTATTTTTAGGTCAGTGCAGATACACATTTCCTGTTGTTTCGCTCCTGGTTGAATTTGACAAATAGGCAAGTAGTGGAGATCAAATGTCTGATCGCTACCCTTGGATGTATCTGAAGAAGCCCTGTCAGCTGTTGTGAGTGACAATGCTTTGGTTCTATTTCCAGAGCTGCTGTATGCGCAAGTATTTCAATTATGTGTTAAACATATTGTATTATTTATGGTGCTTGTCTTTAGGCAAAAATAAGTATCATTATGCTCCATACATCAACATCAAGTCTGGACAATCTATTCACGTGTAACTATTCCCACAGTTTTTTAGGCCCTTGAGAGAGGTCAGATTGTGGAGGTTATAGTGTAGTGGTGTGCTATGACTTTTCTAAGTTGGGGGTTTATTGTCTATTGACTTAACATGGGGGCAAATTTTGATATATTATAGCACCACAGGAGAAATATGTAGAAACATGGGGCTTACCATTTGAAAAATGTTGGACCCTGCAAGGGGACAAAAGTTGTACCCCTGGGGCTAGTTGCATTAGCAGTGTATAAAAATATTTAAAATAATAATAATAATAATAATAATAATAATAATATAGCCTAGTTGTGACATACTAAGAGATACTAAGTTAAACCTAACTCTGTTTTCCAGCTAAATATTTTCTGCAGCCTCTGCCCATGTATATCTTTGCATAGAAATGTCAGGTATGAGGGTGGACTCATTTGACTTGAACAACCAATCACAGTCAAGTATCTCATTGAACACTCTGTAACCAATTTTTAAGCTCCTTAACCACAAGCTCCATATACTTCCATTCAAAGACATCAAAAGGCAAATCTATGGATAGGATGCAAAAATCTGCAATAGCATGTCATGTTATCATTTGGGACAATTTTACTGAGATGTATACAAAATTAGTCATTAAACAATCCACTTTCTGTTCCTTCAAAACAGCTGACCTGTCTGATGAAGACTTCATCAAACCATCATCTCTATGCTCTCTAACCAAAAATTCCCAAAGAAAGCTGTGCCAAGTTTGTGGCATCATATTCAAAAAGACTTGAGGCTGTAATTGCTGCCAAAGGTTCATCAACAAAGTATTGAGCAAACGCTTTGAATACGTATGTACATGTGTTTTTTATTTTTAATAAATTTGCAACAATTTCAAAAATCTTTTTTTTCACATTGTCATTATGGGGTATTGTGTGTAAAATTTTAAGGAATTAAATTAAATGAATCCATTTTGGTATAAGGCTGTAACATAAAAAAATGTTTACGATACAATCTGGGTTAGCACTCGGACATCCCTTTCAGACAGCTTCCTCCTGCATCCACAGTTACACAAATGCAAATAACACATTTGAAATTAACTCTGGACCTTTTACCTCGTCATTGTAATTGGGATAATGAGGGAATAACACAAGTGGGGTCCCTTAACAAGTGGGAGGCACAAATGCAAACGGTTGTAATTCCTACACCGTTCACCTGATTTGGATGTAAATACCCTCAAATTAAAGTTGACAGTCTGCAGTTAAATCACATATTGTTTGTTTCATTTCAAATCCATTGTGTTGATGCATCGAGGCAAAAATGTAAAAATTGTGTTGATGTGCCTAACTGTAGGTTTCAGAAATTAGGTTAATTATTCCTGTAATGATTCTAAGTATACCTTGTCTGAGATTTTTCTGAAAACAAAATAAAGCTACATAGTTGGTATGTGGCTTACGGTATATATAGTTTTATATACTCATTTATTAATATAGAAATGTGCATTGTAATTATATTCAGCAGTTTTCATGTGTTTGTTGCCTCATTACAAACGCAACAAATTTCACAATATTAGCCTTAAAATAGCAAAAGATACATTTAAAGAGACCTTATGCCTCTTTGGGTTGGCAAAAATATGGGTATATTTGCATTTTGCATTCTGATGTGCTGTGCAGAGATGGCAGGCTGAGAAGAACTGCTTATTAAGGCTCATCACACAGTGAATGTAAAGTACCACACCACATCTTAAACTTCTAAACATTGTTGTCTATGAGTGTGCTAGCAACCTTAATCTTCACACACGAGTGTGTGCAGCCATTGGAACCTCATTGACTCTACTTCTGGTCTCATTCACTTCCATTCATTTTTAGTCATAAAAAACAGATTTTGATATTTTGTATATATATATATATATATATATATATATATATATATATATATATATATATATATATATATATACACACATATATCATAACCTAACTTGTTTTTATCATAAACACTTGTTTGTAGAGCATGTAGTTTGACAGTTTTCTGCGGTTTGTTATTCAAAGTCATTTCTCTCACAGGCAACTGAATTGGACATTATAAAACAAGCACAGGAACAAGTGCACTTAACGCATTGTAGAATAAGGTCAATATACACACCAGCTGTGTCGCTTAGCAATGTAAAGAAAACTATGCAAAAACATGGCATGGTGGGCGTTTATTCAATAGTCTTTGGTTTTAGTCTTCCTGCATATCAATGGTAATATAAGCTTAAACTTAAAATTAAAAGGGGGGGGGGGGGGGGGGGGTGATCAAATGCATATTAATGACTCAGTAATGTAGTAGTCTGTGTTTTGTTGAGATTGGCCTGATTATCATTGGGAATTTACACTCAGATGATTTACATGAGATCAAGGAAAGAATGGTACATTGGTACAAAAGTACATTTTCCTAAAAAATAATTGCTATAATGCAAGAAATAGAAAAACTCTTGTTTCACTAATGATAATCAAAAAGCTGTGTAAAAATGCTGATGGGAGAACATTTGATATTAATCATACTTTTCAGTATGATCCCTATTTCATACTTTTCAGCCATCTTGAAATAACTGGCCCATGTGCTCTTTCCCAGCAGGCAAACATCATCATAAGATGTTAATATTAGGTTAGATTTAGGTCATGATGTGAGGTGACCAAATATCAATGTCTAGTCAGCGTCTAAGGACAACTTTATTTTGACGTCCAGTAACAACGTCAAATTACGTTGATATTTGGTTGGTTTTAGGTTGTGTTGGAAAGTGACCAAAATCCAACATCTGATGGATGTCATAGTGGTAACATCCACACAACGTCAAGGTGTAACGTGATTAGATGTTGATATTTGGTTCATTTTAGGTTGGACGTTGGACATTGACGTCGGCCTGACGTTGGGTTCTGATGTCAACGCGATTTTCATTTCCAAACAAAATCCAACGTCGCCACAACATTGGAATACAACGTCAATATGACGTCATGTTGACGTCCTGTGCCTCCAAGGTTCACTCAAAATTAAACTTTAATATTTTAACAATTTTGTGGACACATCAGTTTCCTGATTTATATTATTATAATATTATTATTATATAATATTAAACATGAATATTCAGGAAATAATTTGTTTCGTCTTGTAAAAAATCTTTTAGAGTGATTAATTTGTTTTTTATTAAAAAATAATTATGTTAATATGTTTAAAATTACAACAACACATTCAGACTTAGACTATAATGAAAATTTCTGTAGAAAATACAGCAAAATCAAAAAATGTGTTGAAAATACACATTGTGGTTGGTAGACATCATACTTGTCTTTATTTTTATGCTTTTTATAGTACTAAATGACTATTTAAATATATATATATATACTATTTTATATATATATATATATATATATATATATATATATATATATATATATATATATATATATATATATATATATATATATATATATATGCTAAGTGCCATGTTTTTTAATGGTTTTTGTGTGCCAACCATGGCATTTCAACCGATGAAGCATGTTTATGTCCATAGGCACTGGTTTGAGGCACTGTGATCATGTTTCTCTCACAGTGACATATGGGTAATGACCTATATGCTATAATGGAATGTTGTCTAACAACTAACCAATAACTCTGGTTATAAATAGTAGCCACATATCAGTCAAATGATCTATTTGTGGAAGTCTCAGCAACCGTAATGTCCGCTTGGGGAAAAGTGGCACAGTAATACTTTCTACCTCATGCACTCATCTTGTAAATAATTGTAAATAATGCAGATTCTTGCACACTGACTTTAAGTAGTTTGTTTCTTTTAAAATATAAAGCAGATACATCCGTTTGGAACAATAAGGATCTGTAAAAGACTTCTGGATAATTTTGGATTCAGTAAAATTCAGGATTCAGTACAAATCCATCTGATTTAGTTTAGGTTGATTAGTTTGCTCCATCATCTTTGGTTAATTTACCGTTTAGTTTAGCTTTAGTTAGTTTAGCCTTTGACTTAATTTGTTACAAGTTAACAAATTCCATTTTTATAAAAATAACTTTCAGTGCTTTGAATACAGCAATCCACTATGTTTTAAATTCAAGATACAGCACAACATATTTAGAATTTAGTATTTTGCTATGGGATACCACACTCTCAGAAATAAAGGTACAGGAGCTGTCACTAGGGTAGTACCTTTTCAAAAGATACATATTTGTACCCAAAGGGTCCACAGTGGTACCTCGAAGGTGCATATCAGTGTCCAAATGTACCTAAAAAGTAGCTTTGAGGTACCATTATGGACCCTTCAGGTACAAATATGTACCTTTTAAAAAGGTACTGCCCCAGTGACAGCTCCTGTACCTTTATTTCTGAGAGTAAATGAGTAAATTCATTAGTTGAGTCAAATCACAGTTATTTTATTGTGCTTTATGCACTGAACTTTCATCAGTTTAGTTGCCATATTCCATTTAGGACAGACTTACAATTTTTCATTGGAACATATTTAATAAAGATACTAATTAATTAATTTGATTAATTAATTGGGGGTGCTTTTTTAAGCTAAAAAAAGGTTTATTGTTAAACAACAGTACGCATTCATTGAATACACTGTAATTTCCATCACATTCATTCCTGTTTCCTACATGATTTATCCATGGATGAAAAAATCTATGTTGGTTGGTTGATTCAGAATCACTGATTCAGTTTCTGTCAGACAGACTATGTCTACACCTTCATTTCTCATTAAATGTATCAAAACCCGTCAAATAACTTAATACAGCTTCATAAATATCATCTATGGTACAAACTGAAGTTGCTGTTAAAATGTCGATAAGTGTCAACACTCTCTTAAATACATTTATTAAAGTGGAATGAACATTTTTAATTTCATTGTGCTTTCCAGAATGTATTATCGAACATTGACCTCAAATTCCTAGGTAAATTTAGCTTCACAATTTATGTTCCTGTTAAAGGGAGTCACGATGGTGCAGTGAGTATAGCACGATAGCAAGAAGGTGGCTGGTTCAAGTCCAGGCTGGGCCAGTTGGCGTTTCTGTGTGGAGTTTGCTTGTTCTCCCTGTGTTCACGTGGGTTTCCTCCAAGTGCTCCGATTTCCCCCATAGTGTAAAGACATGCGATATAGGTGAATTGAATAAGCTAAATTGGCCATAGTGTTTGTGTGTTAATGCAAGAGTGTATGGGTGTTTCCCAGTGTGGGGATGTGGCTGGAAGGGCATCCGCTGCGTAAAACATGTGCTGGATAAGTTGGCAGTTCATTTAGCTGTGGTGACCCCTAATTAATAAAGGGACTAAGCCGAAAAGAAAATTAATGAATAAAAGAATTTTCCTGTTAAGGCGTCACGGTGATGCAGTGGGTAGCATAATCGCCTCACAGCAAGAAGGTCGCTGGTTCGAGCCCCAGCTGAGTCAGTTGGCATTTCTGTGTGGAGGTTGGGAGTTTGCATGTACGTTCATGTGGGTTTCCTCCGGGTGCTCCGTTTTTTTTCCCCACAAGTCCAAAGACAGGCAGTATAGGTAAATTGAATCAGCTAAATTGTCCGTAGTGTATGTGTGTGAATGAGTGTGTATGGATGTTTCCCAGTGTTGGGTTACAGCTGGAAGGGCATCCGCTGGGTAAAACACATGCTGGATAATTAATAAAGGGACTAAGCCGAGGAGAAAATGAATGAATGAATGAATGAATGAATGAATGAATGAATGAATGAATATTCCTGTTAAGGCACATCATTTGAAGTTAATATTATGTATTATATATTACATGAATATGAAGGATTCTCTCATTGTTTTGCTACAGGGAAGAAAAGCTGAAAACAGCTTGAGATAGACATGTTGATCACACAAGCAAGAAGAAATAATTCTGGAAACAGAAACTAGTTGAGCAGTGTGCGTGAGAGAGAAACACCCCTCCCTTTCTCCACCACTGACCTACTTCCAGAAGCACATAAGATGAAATGATGTGGTCGTGGTCTGAATGAGAAATGCCCTCACCCCCTGTCTGTCTCTCTTTATACACCACTGCTCTTTGAATCTAAAATCAGACTCTGCAGTATGTCTACAAACCTGTTCCTGCACTTATATTAGTACAGTTTTCAGTCTAATTAATTAAACCACTGTAACTTCATATTTAGGGGTTCTACCCAAGTTTAATTAATTAAACCACTGTAACTTCATATTTAGGGGTTCTACCCAAGTTTAATTAATTAAACCACTGTAACTTCATATTTAGGGGTTCTACCCAAGTTTAATTAATTAAACCACCGTAACTTCATATTTAGGGGTTCTACCCAAGTTTAATTAATTAAACCACTGTAACTTCCTAGGGGTTATACCCAAGTTTAATTAATTAGACCACCGTAACTTCATATTTAGGGGTTCTACCCAAGTTTAATTAATTAAACCCCTGTAACTTCATATTTACGGGTTCTACCCAAGTTTAATTAATTAAACCCCTGTAACTTCATATTTACGGGTTCTACCCAAGTTTAATTAATTAGACCACCGTAACTTCATATTTAGGGGTTCTACCCAAGTTTAATTAATTAGACCACCGTAACTTCATATTTAGGGGTTCTACCCAAGTTTAATTAATTAGACCACCGTAACTTCATATTTAGGGGTTCTACCCAAGTTTAATTAATTAGACCACCGTAACTTCATATTTAGGGGTTCTACCCAATTTTAATTAATTAAACCACTGTAACTTCATATTTACGGGTTCTACCCAAGTCTAATTAATTAAACCACCGTAACTTCATATTTACGGGTTCTACCCAAGTTTAATTAATTAAACCACCGTAACTTCATATTTAGGGGTTCTACCCAAGTTTAATTAATTAGACCACCGTAACTTCATATTTAGGGGTTCTACCCAAGTTTAATTAATTAGACCACCGTAACTTCATATTTAGGGGTTCTACCCAAGTTTAATTAATTAGACCACCGTAACTTCATATTTAGGGGTTCTACCCAAGTTTAATTAATTAGACCACCGTAACTTCATATTTAGGGGTTCTACCCAATTTTAATTAATTAAACCACCGTAACTTCATATTTAGGGGTTCTACCCAATTTTAATTAATTAAACCACTGTAACTTCATATTTACGGGTTCTACCCAAGTTTAATTAATTAGACCACTGTAATTTTATATTTCGGGGTTCTACCCAAGTTTAATTAATTAGACCACCGTAACTTCATATTTAGGGGTTCTACCCAAGTTTAATTAATTAAACCACTGTAACTTCATATTTAGGGGTTTTACCCAAGTTTAATTAATTAGACCACCGTAACTTCATATTTAGAGGTTCTACCCAATTTTAATTAATTAAACCACTGTAACTTCATATTTAGGGGTTCTACCCAATTTTAATTAATTAAACCATTGTAACTTCATATTTAGGGGTTCTACCCAATTTTAATTAATTAAACCACTGTAACTTCATATTTACGGGTTCTACCCAAGTCTAATTAATTAAACCACCGTAACTTCATATTTACGGGTTCTACCCAAGTTTAATTAATTAAACCACTGTAACTTTATATTTAGGGGTTCTACCCAAGTTTAATTAATTAGACCACCGTAACTTCATATTTAGGGGTTTTACCCAAGTTTAATTAATTAGACCACCGTAACTTCATATTTAGAGGTTCTACCCAATTTTAATTAATTAAACCATTGTAACTTCATATTTAGGGGTTCTACCCAATTTTAATTAATTAAACCATTGTAACTTCATATTTAGGGGTTCTACCCAATTTTAATTAATTAAACCATTGTAACTTCATATTTAGGGGTTCTACCCAATTTTAATTAATTTAACCATTGTAACTTCATATTTAGGGGTTCTACCCAAGTTTAATTAATTAAACCACTGTAACTTCATATTTAG
This sequence comes from Danio aesculapii, assembly GCF_903798145.1. Taxonomy (NCBI): domain Eukaryota; kingdom Metazoa; phylum Chordata; class Actinopteri; order Cypriniformes; family Danionidae; genus Danio; species Danio aesculapii. The sequence continues at coordinate 4,210,260 of NC_079451.1, read as the reverse complement.
GGGTTCTACCCAATTTTAATTAATTAAACCACCGTAACTTCATATTTAGGGGTTCTACCCAAGGTAATAATTAATTTGTGTACACACAATAATGTGTAGGAAGACTGTGCCAAGAGGTGGCAAAAGATTGCTATCTCTTATTTTCCAAGACACCTTTTTTTTGATAGACTTATTTTAAACCTATTGTTTGGTATCTACTGCATCTGAACCTCATAATATAAATGTTGTTAAATTAGATCCTGATGTGATCTTGATTATAAGACTCTGATTGGTGTTTGTTTATTAAGGAAATGAGTCTTAATCAAGTAAAATGGAAGTAACAATATTTGATATTTAACAAATGTTTGGAAACATATGTGTGAAACAGTATTCAGACTGCTTCTTTTAATTATTCAAATGAAAGCCTTCATAAAAAATGGACCACTGCTCTATTCTTAGATACAGCAGTAGAAGCTTATTTATGAGCTGTACATGCAAACTGCATTAAAAATGAATGCAGAAGCTTTAAAACAGCTGTTAATGGCTATTTGAATGTTCATTTGAATGGCAATTTGAATTAATGATCTTTAGGGTAGCTGACTATATGTTCCTTAAGTCTGATAACCACAATGAAGGTGGGCTTAGATTAATTTTTTAATCTAGATTAATCTCACTGTAATCTTGCAATTAATCTTGATTAATCTAGATTTAAATGGCTCATTTGAATTCTGCCAAAGACATTCAGAATATGTGTGCTACCCAAATAATGACTAAAAGTAAGTCTTTGAGAACGGGTTTGTCAAGCCAGGTGGCGCATTAGACCAGGGGCTTATCTCCTGTTTCCAAAATGCATCACAAACTGCTTGAGAAACTTTTCTACTATGATAATTGGTGATGAAAATACATGATGTTCAATAAGATGTGCTTGTGTTTACTAAATCTTTATTCAGTTAAACATCAATGTTGAACTGTAGGCCTACATAAGCTCGAAAAAGCGATTTTTGATGACCTTAATCAGACTAGATTCGTAACTGAACTAAACAGAAATGGAATAAAGACGTGAAGTATACATATATTAGTGGCATTATTGAAGTAAACACCGCAATCAAACTATTACCACAAACTATTAGACTTTTCACACACGTGGCAAGATCCACACACGTGGCTGTCAGTAAAGGACCACACACACATACACACACACACACACCCATCGCGAATGCGGAAAATTTTTCTCTCCATTTGGCGTGCGATATTAAATTCCATAACACTCTCACCAGTTCTTACTCCTTATTTGCGTCTAATACCCCAGTTTGTCACGGGGGCATGAATGAAATGTTCATGAGTGAATGTGAAACTGCCAAACTGCAGTTAAAGTCATCCAAAATTACAGGAAACTCTAACATGAAAGCACTTCACATAAACACCTTAATTATATTATTGTCTATTAAGGCAAATAACTAGATTACAGACATCCATGTAAGTGTAGTCAGTAGTGTCATCGAAGTAATTGAAAGACCCAGAAGGGCATCCTGCTGATTTGATTGAGAAAGGCACTTTTTTGTCAGACTTTCATTTACCGTCATTCATTTTAAAAAGCACCCGGTCCATTTTATTTGTATATGTTTTACTCGAACGCATAAACTCTACAGGTGCCTGATTGTTCGATGTGGAGCTAACATTCAGATTCACTCTAGTGAACTGCATCCATGTTAGCACGTCACGTTTGATGTGGTAATTTCACAGTAGGAATACACACAGGTTCGAAGACTCGTTCTCGCCACCTACAGTGCAATTCGGCCAGCTATACATCCACGCTAAAATATCAAGGTAAAAGTCATTATAGCTTGCGTAGAATAGACCCAGCTCTCAACCCAATTTTGAGAATAGATTAACGGCGATATTTTTTTATCGCCCTATAAGAGTCTCGCATTAACGCAGCACGTTTACGCCGATAACAGCCCACCACTAATTTAATAATATTATATTTTATATTGTATTTTCTTTCCCTTAGATATCATTAGATAGGACAAAGCTTATGCAAAACACAAGCTTAGCTAAATATGAACAAAATATATGCGATACAAAGAAGGAATATGTTATCTTTAGCTATTTACTTTAGTTAAAACTATCAGGTTTAGGACGTGGCTGGGACGAGAATCAGCACCTCAAAGTCCGAGGCCATGGTGCTCCACTGGAAAAAGGTGCTTTGCCATCTCCAGGTTGGAGGAAAATCCTTACCCCAGGTGGAGGAGTTCAAGTATCTTGGGGTTTTGTTTACGAGGGAGGGAAGGATGGATCGTGAGATTGACAGGTGGATTGGTGCAGTGGCAGCAGTATTGCGGTCAATATACTGGTTCGTTGTGGTGAAGAAGGAGCTGAGGCGAAAGGCAAAGCTCTCGATTTACCGGTCAATCTACGTTTCTACTCTCACCAATGGTTATGAGCTTTGGGTCAAAACCGAAAGGACAAGATCTCAGAAACAAGCAGCCGAAATTAGTTTCCTTTGCAGGGTGGCAGGGCGCACCCTTATAGATAGGGTGAGGAGCTCTGTCACCCGAGTGGAACTCGGAGTAGAGCCGCTGCTCCTCCACATCGAGAGAAGTCAGCTGAAGTGGCTCAGGCATCTGTTTTTGATGCCTCCTGGATGCCTATAGGGAGGTATTCCAGGCATGTCCCACTGAGAGAAAGACCCAGGACACGCTGGAGGGACTATGTCTCTCGGCTGGCCTGGGAACGCCTCAGGATCCCCCCGTAGGAGCTGAAGGAAGTGGCCGGGGAGAGGGAAGTTTGGAATTTTCTCTAAAGACTGCTGTCCCCCCGACCTGGCCCCGGATAAGTGGACAAAAATGACATGACACAAATCTGCCAGATAACCCTGGAACTCCCAAAATCCATACATGATTTTAAGTCAATAATATGTTGATATTTACAGTTATTTGAGAAATGGTATGAAATAACCAAAGGCTAAGAGCTTTATTTTCTTGTCACAAACATTTGGTGAGCTTATTAGATAAAACTACACTGAAAAAAATATTCATTGCATTTACTACGTTTAAAGGTAAGTGGTTGCACACAATTTAAATGAGCTGAATTTAATCAAACAAATTAAGTTGAATGTTACTAAATTAAATTTAATTGGTTTAAATTCAGCTCATATAAATTGTTTGCTGCAATTTTCTAAAAATTGACTTGTGAGAGTCTAGAAACAGTGAGTTGTTTTCCCCTATAGTGTTTTCTCCATTCCCGGTGTGTGTGATGGTCACTTTCTCTCCTTATGGCAATTATTCATGCCCACCCCTCAATTTCCTTTTCTTTTGCAATTGGTGAACATTGTAGCCTGAAAACAGAGAGGTCTTTGTAACGCCTTGGGTGCTATGCCAGCACATCCAGGGAGGTGCCAGGAGGTTCCATTCTCTATGCCCACATGGACCAAAGACGCATTGGAGAGTGATGAGCGTGGTCGCTTGTCAGAGGGCCAGCTCCTTCATGGCCACTCCATACAGCTGAAGGATTACAGCCTCTAGAACAATAAGCTCTATCTGTCATTAATGTTCCAATTCTGAAGCTGAGCAAGCCGGCTGCTGTGAAACTGGTTTAAGATTCAACATCAATGATGTACTTTAATACAGGAAATAACACCAGGCAGAATGTACTTCTTTTTTCCCATTTAATTGCAGAAATACGGCTCTAAACATAACGCTTTAGCCTTGGTTCGTTTTTTGATGTTCTCTCAATATTTTCCAATGCATTTGAACACATTTTCTTTGCTATCTAACTGCAATTTATATTGTCTTTAAAAAATGTTTTCTTTCTTTCAGATCATGCCCCCTAGATAGCAAAGTCTTTGCCTTTCTGGCTGTCGGCCCCTCATTAATGGAGAGGATGCCTCCCCGGAAGCGCACCCAGCCCACATTGGGAATCCTGTGCTGCTTTAAAAGTGGTGAACCCCCTGAGATCAACCTGAAAGACAGTGTGCCGCTGCAGCTTCTGGAGTTCAGTGCCCCCATGCCCCCAGAGGAAGAACTGCATGCTCGATTCTCTGAGTTGGTGGTTAGTATCTTGCAGGCTTTTCTAGTGATAATGATTTAAATGCGTTTGCTTACATCTACATTCATTCAAGAAATCTTTAATGTAAAAATCTGAGATGCAGACCTGGTGCAGCTGCAAGCTGAACTGCATGCAATGATTTTAATATGTACACCTAAACCAGGGGTGGGCAAACTCGGTCCTGGAGGGCCAGTGTCCTGCACAGTTTAGCTCCAACCCTGATTAAACACACCTGCCTATAGATAATTAGTGATCTTGTAGACACTGATTAGGATGTTCAGGTGTGTTTGATTAGAGTTGAAGCTAAACTATGCAGGACACCGGCCCTCCAGGACCGAGTTTGCCCACCCCTGACCTAAACCTACCCTCACACTAGCTCCATTTAGTGCATTGTGTCTGACATTGCATGTCTGAACCTGCATGCCTCAGCTTGCATATGCAAGTCTGCATCCAGATAGTATTAAAAATTCACCACAAGTGACTCTACCCAAACAACATTACATGAAATAAATTAGCTAGAAATTACTAGAAAAATACTATAGATTATATCTGTAACATTTAGCTACATAGCTTCTCATAGCCAATGAGTAGGCCCACACGAAATCTGCGCGCGCAGAATTCCGCAGATTTCCGCATTGATTCTGTTTATTTACTTATGTAAATTTAGATTTATTCAGTTTTTAAATTAATTACAGTAATATTATTGACTAATATGAAAATATTCATGTGATTTATTTACAATACAGTTTGTAAAGTAAGATTTTCTGTCTTTTAGTAGATATATTATATGAGAGACTTGCTTTGTTTACCAAATAAAGTGGATCCAATTGGATCTGCATTGTAAACATTAAATACAAGTTAAAAAGGTATTACTTTTTATTTCATATATATTAAGGTTTTAGTTATGGTACTCAAATCTGCAGATTTTTAACACAATTCTGCGCAGAAATAGTGTCCGCAGATTCCATCTGGCCCTACCAATGAGTTTCAGAAACACGGTTACAACAGCCAGAGAAGCATTAAGATAAAAGAGGAAAGGTTCAACTAAAGAAGCCTCTGATCTCCATGACAGTGAGGTCAAATGAAACATTTTCATAAAAAATAGAAACCTCTGTCAAACTTTACTCAAAAGTCAAACTTTAATCAGTGATGCCAGTAATGCTGTTTGTGGAGTTGTTTAATCCTCTGTTTTAATCCAGTTAATTTGGTGTGAGGCTGTTGCTGTATAGTTTTATTTCTTAAGCTGCGGTCACCCACCACTTTTCTCCCCATAGACTTAATGGAAATGCAAGCTCGTGCCTGCGAAAACGCATCACATGACTGCGTGAGACCAATCGAGGGTCAAAACAAGACCTCTTGGACAGAAATTTAAAATATGGACCAATAGCTCGCTTTTTGTTAAATGTCTAATCATCGTTTTTAATCCCGTCCCTTTTCGCAGTGTTGTACTACAGACTTTCGCAAGCTCAAACTTTACAGTCCTTAATAAGCAGTGGTGGAAAGATTACTGAAAAATCATACTCAAGTAAAAGTACCATTACTTGCCTAAAAATGTAGTGCAGTTAGAGTAAAAGTATCTGTTGTAAATATTGCTCAAAGTATGAGTAAAAAGTAGCCATTTTAAAAGTACTCAAGAGTAGTGAGTAGTGAGTTTTACCCTGTAAAAAGCTGATGCATTTACATGTAATTTGTCCATGTGTGTGTAAACGTAACATTCTGTAGTGCATTTAGTTATTGCCCATCAGGCAC